>NC_091977.1:313459724-313757760 GCF_044704955.1 Pristiophorus japonicus
CTCTACCATGCTGTAGGCTCTTTCCACTTTAGACAAACGTTTTGAAGCCTACGCGACTGGTTGAAGTTTACTCGACTCATTACTTTGTTGGAGTATGCAACTAATTCCATATGACATAGAAACATAGAAACATAGAAAATAGGTGCAGGAGTAGGCCATTCGGCCCTTCGAGCCTGCACCGCCATTCAATGAGTTCATGGCTGAACATGCAACTTCAGTACACCATTCCTGCTTTCTCGCCATACGCCTTGATCCCCATAGTAGTAAGGACTACATCTAACTCCTTTTTGAATATATTTAGTGAATTGGCCTCAACAACTTTCTGTGGTAGAGAATTCCACAGGTTCACCACTCTCTGAGTGAAGAAGTTTCTCCTCATCTCGGTTCTAAATGGTTTATCCCTTATCCTTAGACTGTGACCCCTGGTTCTGAACTTCCCCAACATTGGGAACATTCTTCCTGCATCTAACCTGTCTAAACCCGTCAGAATTTTAAACGTTTCTATGAGATCCCCTCTCATTCTTCTGAACTCCAGTGAATACAAGCCCAGTTGATCCAGTCTTTCTTGATATGTCAGTCCCACCATCCCGGGAATCAGTCTGGTGAACCTTCGCTGCTCAAGTTAGGAGACCAAAACTGTACACAATACCCCAGGTGTGGTCTCACCAAGGCCCTGTACAACTGTAGTAACACCTCCCTGCCCCTGTACACAAATCCTCTCGCTATGAAGGCCAACATGCCATTTGCTTTCTTAACCGCCTGGTGGACTGCATGCCAACCTTCAATGACTGATGTACCATGACACCCAGGTCTCATTGCACCTCCCCTTTTCCTAATCTGTCACCATTCAGATAATAGTCTGTCTCTGTTTTTACCACTAAAGTGGATAACCTCACATTTATCCACATTATACTTCATCTGCCATGCATTTGCCCACTCACCTAACCTATCCAAGTCACTCTTCAGCCTCATAGCATCCTCCTCGCAGCTCACACTGCCAACCAACTTAATGTCATCCGCAAACTTGGAGATACTACATTTAATCCCCTCGTCTAAATCATTAATGTACAATGTAAACAGCTGGTGCCCCAGCACAGAACCTTGCGGTACCCCACTAGTCACTGCCTGCCATTCTGAAAAGTAACCATTTACTCCTACTCTTTGCTTCCTGTCTGCCAACCAGTTCTCAATCCACGTCAGCACACTACCCCCAATCCCATGTGCTTTAACTTTGCACATTAATCTCTTGTGTGGGACCTTGTCGAAAGCCTTCTGAAAGTCCAAATACACCACATCAACTGGTTCCCCCTTGTCCACTCTACTGGAAACATCCTCAAAAAATTCCAGAAGATTTGTCAAGCATGATTTCCCTTTCACAAATCCATGCTGATTTGGACCTATCATGTCACCTCTTTCCAAATGCGCTACTATGACATCCTGAATAATTGATTCCATCATTTTACCCACTACCGATGTCAGGCTGACCAGTCTATAATTCCCTGTTTTCTCTCTCCCTCCTTTTTTAAAAAGTGGGGTTACATTGGCTACCCTCCACTCCATAGGAACTGATCCAGAGTCAATGGAATGTTGGAAAATGACTGTCAATGCATCCGCTATTTCCAAGGCCACCCCCTTAAGTACTCTGGGATGCAGACCATCAGGCCCTGGGGATTTATCGGCCTTCAGTCCCATCAATTTCCCCAACACAATTTCCCGACTAATAAGGATTTCCCTCAGTTCCTCCTTCTGACGAGACCCTCTGACCACTTTTATATCCGGAAGGTTGTTTGTGTCCTCCTGAGTGAATACCGAACCAAAGTACTTGTTCAATTGGTCTGCCATTTCTTTGTTCCCAGTTATGATTTCCCCTGATTCTGACTGCAGGGGACCTACGTTTGTCTTTACTAACCTTTTTCTCTTTACATATCTATCGAAGCTTTTGCAGTCCATTTTAATGTTCCCTGCAAGCTTCCTCTCGTACTCTATTTTCCCTGCCCTAATCAAACTCTTTGTCCTCCTCTGCTGAGTTCTAAATTTCTCCCAGTCCCCGGGTTCGCTGCTATTTCTGGCCAATTTATATGCCACTTCCTTGGCTTTAATACTATCCCTGATTTCCCTTGATAGCCACGGTTGAGCCACCTTCCCTTTTTTAAGCACCACAGGCCAATACTAAATGTTTACATGGATCATAATGTACCAGCAACTTGTTAGAGTAAAGCAGATTAGTGGCTTTCTCAAAAGCTCTGTCTTGAGATGTACCCCACACCCAGTTGTCACCTTTTCTTCGTAGTATGTGCAGTGATTCTAATAAGGTGCTCAATTTAGGTAGGAAGCTATCAAAGCAGTTGAATAGAGCCAGGAATGAACGCAGCTCCGTCACATTCTGTGGCTTGGGTGCATTCTTGATGGCCTTGGTTTTCGCGTCCGTGGGCCTGATGCCGTCAGCAGCAATTTTCCTCCCCAGGAATTCGACCTCTGGTGCCATGAAGACGCACTTCGAGCTTTTCAGTCTGAGTCCCACTTTGTCCAGACGATGTAGAACCTCTTCCAGGTTGTTCAGATGTTCCTCGGAGTCACGACCTGTGATCAGGATGTCAGCTTGGAACACGACGGTTCTGGGAATGGACTTCATAGGCTCTCCATGTTCCTCTGAAATATTGCTGCAGCCGAGCGAATTCCAAAAGGGCACCTGTGATAAATAAACAGTCCTTTATGCGTGTTAATGCACATAAGTCTCTTCGATGTCTCGACCAGCTCCTGTGTCATGTCGGCCGACGTCAAGTCCAGTTTGGTGAATGACTTCCCCCCTGGCTAGCGTTGCAAACAAGTCATCAGCCTTTGGTAACGGGTACTGATCCTGTTTCGAAACCCTGTTGATCGTAGCCTTGTAGTCTCCACAGATTCTGAATGTGCCATCACTTTTCAGCACAGGAACAATGGGTCTGGCCCATTCATTAAATTCAACCGATGATATGATCCCTTCATGCTGGAGTCTGTCCAGTTCGATTTTGACCTTCGCCCTCATCATATACGGAACTGCCCGAGCTTTATGATGGACGGGTCTTGCATCCGAGTCCACATGGATCTGCACCTTGGCTCCCGTGAAGTTGCCGATGCCTTATTCGAACAGCGAGGGGAACTTGCTCAGTACTTGGGCACATGTATCTTTCTCTGACGACAACACCTTGATGTCATTCCAATCGCATCTGATTTTTTCAAGCCAGTTCCTGCCGAACAACGTTGGGCCATTGCCTGATACAATCTCTTGAATCTCACTGCCAATCTCCGTTATGAGTTCTTTGGTGTACGTGCGCAACTTGACATTGATTGGACCCAGCCAAAGCCTCACAGCCTTAGTATCCCACAGCTTGTAGAATGCCCTCTGGCTCATTATCGATTGACTCACCCCCGTGTCCAATTCCATCGATACAGGCACCCCATTAAATTTCACGTTGATCATTATCGGTTTGCTCTTAATTAAGAATGAGTACAGTCCATGCACTTCATCCTCTCGTATCTCAGATTGCGTATCCGGATCCGTGCTAGTCTGACCATCATCCTCCTCATGGTGTGCCACAGCACGCTTGCTCATCTGCGGACACTTGCGCTGGAGATGCCCCACTCTCAGACAGCCGTTGCAACTATATTGCTTAAATTGGCACTGCTGGTGCCGGTGATTTCCCTCACAACACCAACACGGAGAAATCAGATGCATTCCCGCTGGCGGACTTTGGGCAGCCACAGGTTTCGCATACGCAGTCCGTTAGGCCCTGCCATGTGCTGCTCTGCCGAACGCCGAATCAATCATATTTACAGTACTTGGCGAGTTTCGATTTTTCACTGATTTCTGCTTTAGACTTCTATCTGTCGTCATGCATGACTGAGTGATCGTGATGGCCCTGTTCAAGTCCAACTTCTCCACCGCCAGTAGTTTACGTAGGATCACCTTGTGGTTGATGCCGATTACAAAGAAGTCCCACAGCACGTCTGCTAACCCAGCCCCGAACTTACACGTTCCCGCTAGATGTCTCAGGTCGGCAACGAATTCCGCCACATTCTGGCCCTCTGAGTGAACGTTCATGTAAAATCTGTATCTCAAGATGATGATGGCTTTGTCTGGTTTAAGGTGGTCCTGTACCAGTGTACACAATTCTTCATACGTCTTCTCTGTTGGACGCAGAGGCAGGAGTAGATTCTTTATCAGACCATAAATCTTTGGACCACAAATCATCAGGAACATCACCCAGCGTCGATCTGCATTGCCGTCCTCCTCCATTTTGTTGGCCACAAAGAACTGGCTCAAACGTCTCACAAAGTCTGCCCAATCTTCTCCTTCCACAAATCGCTCCAATAATCCAATTGTGCTCATTTTTGCATGCAAAGGTTCTTGTTGCCTCGTCGCCAAATGTTGTGTATGCAATAACTGTTAGACTGAGTGCTGTTTAACTGTAAGGTATAACCTTGGCTCTGTTTTATTAAGGTCCAAAGTGACGAATGTTCAAAATTGCTGGCCTTTTTATATTTGGGCTGCACGCAGGCCTCCAACAGTGACGCCATAAGTACATACATGACAATGCTCACGATTTTTAAAGACATTTTACACGTGGGGAAGTTGACTGTCTGAGGGACGGAGTTCAAAGGCAGCTGAACCACACAGGAGGCCGCGTGAAGGGAGGATACTTCAACCCAGCTCCGGGGTAGTTGTGTTAACAGGAAAATGCAACCGACATACAAAAAGCGCGAATTCCACTTCTCGTCATCTCCTGCACTACCATTTCAGTTCTGTTCAATAAATCCCAGTTCTAATTTGACGGCACTTTATTATTTTAAGTCCCCTTTCTATGATTTTGACACCACATTTAAACGGATATGTGGATTTTATAATTTTGCATGCACAGAACTGTCTCCTACCGCTCAAATTAAGATGAAAGAATCCCTTTTCTCTAAACGTTTAGACATTGCGCAGGGTGAGAATCCATCCAACACCTTCAGCACTTCGCACACCAAGTTTGATGCCAGACTAGAGTTAGACTTCGTACAATTGCTAACCCGAAGCAGATCGGGCATAGATTCTGGATTAATGTTGCCAATTTAGTATTGGTGAGAAACTGAAATTACTCGGATAAAACTTGTAATGAAGTGCAGTACACCCTCAGCCTGAGACGTGTGGCGGCAGTCCCGCTTCCAGACAAGTAACATCCTATAGCTACCTGACCGAGACTCCCGCTGCCTAGGTCAGAGTTCTGTACATGTGTGCTTGCAGGAAGCAGCTAGCTCTTCCTGCAGGTTAAATGTAATTGTCTGGAGAGCATGGGAAGCAGTGTCTGCATTGTCTAACTATTTAAATTAAATATAGGTCGGGTTCAAAAGATACGCAGGAGGACTAAAGGACTAGTTAGACATGTTTTTACACCTTGTTTGGCACTATGTTTGAAATGACACTGCATGCGTTATCTAACTTAAGTGGTGTCACACAGTCCCCTCTAGGGAGCCTCACATTTCTTCTCTTTGCAGGAACTCAGAGCAGGGCCATGGACTTAAACTACAACGAACATTGGCGTGCCCTGCAAACACTCTCGAGAAGGTGGATTGGCTCTCGTAAAGTTATTAAACGAGCTTTTTTTCATTAATGTTAATCAACCTTCCAGCAAGGATGTCATTTGCAAAAAAAACATACGCGCTAAGTATGTTTTGCCATTTGTGTGTGATGACATGGTGTTACACAATTCCTCCTGGTACAGTCCCTTCTCTGATTAGCAGTGATATTTACTTAAATGGGCAATGCGACCCGAATCTGCACAAAGATACAGTAATCAGTGAGTAAAGGACCGAGTTACTGTGTAACCATTGTATTGTAAAATTATTAATGTTAACTAATGACAGTAAAATAATTAACAGATTTGGACAACAGTAACACATCTTACTAGACACGTTAGTCCTTCAGACTAGACAGGATTCATGCAACTGGCTGACCCTTCACACCGGACGGACCAGATTGACATTTGACTTCAAGCTTCTTGTCCAATCTCTCCATGACCTTCTCCATCCAGTCTGAGTGACCCTTTCCAATTATACAACCCAGCCTGATTCTTCATTTCCTCTCATTTTAGATTACATTTCAATTCCCTATTTCCTTCACACCACTGTTGAAGCTGTTCATTAATAAAACCATGTAATCTTGCTATCTCCCCTCTCCTCTAACTCCCCCAATTTTTTCTTTGCCCATGGTTTTGGTCTCCTTTCTTTTCCAAATGTTTACCTTCTTGCTCAGTTGGTAGCACCCTTGTCTTTGATTCAGAAGGTTTTGGGTTCAATCCCCACTCCAGAGGCTTGAGCACTTAATCTAGTACTGAGGGAGTGCTGCACTGTCAGAGGTTCTGTCTTTTAGATGAGACATTAAACTCAGGTGGATATAAAAGATCCCATGGTGCTATTTTGATGAAAAGCAGGGAAGTTATCCCCGGTGTCCTGGCCAATATTTATCCCTCAATCAACATAACAAAAAACATATTATCTGGTCATTATTACATTGCTAGGAGTTTGCTGTGTGCAGGTTGGCTGTCGCGTTTCCCACATTACACCAGTGACTACATTACAAAAGTACTTAATTGACTGTAAAGTGCTTTGAAGCATCCGGTGGTCATGAAATACGATATAAATGCAATTCTTTCTTTTTTTTTTTGTCTGTGAAAACCTGTAGGCACAGTCAGTCATTTGCTCTGAATTACCAGTGAGAGTCACTACAAGCCACAGGTATCTCTTCATAGGTGACCCCTCATCCATGGGTAGATCCTAGTGAACGTACACTGCAACTTTTCATTTCCTTTTATATCCTTCCTATAATGTGGCGCCAGAAACTGCACACAATGCTCCAACTGTGGCCTGTGGCCTTGTATAGTTCAACATTACCTCCTTATATGCTCTTGTATGCTTCTAGACACAAAACCAAGGATTACGTTTGGCTTTTTGTGGCCTTATCAATTTATGTTCCCACATTACAACAGTGACTACACTTCAAAAGTACTTCATTGGCTGTTAAGCATTTTGAGAAGTCCGGTGGCCATTAGTGGTCTTTCTTCTTTCTTTCTATGTTACCAGTGTATCTACACGCCAAGGTCCCTCTGCTCTTCTACTCCATTTAAAATGTTACTATTCCAGTTTTCCTTTCCCTATTCTTACTTCCAAAATGTATTAGTTCATATTCCCCCCCGACGCCCCCCCCCCCACCCACCCCCACCATTGAAATGTATCTGACACTCACTTCTCCATACTATTAACCCTATCTATGGCCTCCTTCACAATCCTCATCATTATTTTGCACATGCCCCAATTTGTGTTATTGGCAAATTTGGACACTGTTTCCTCAATTTCTAAGTCCAGATCATTTATGCCTGTAAGAAACAAGAGTGGTCCCAAGAGAGACCCTTGTGGAATATCACTCACCACATCGTCCAATTCAAAAAACTTATTTTTACTCCTACCTTTACTCTTATATTCTTAGCAGTTGACGAGACTCGAGTCCGGTGTAGTATCCAGGCAAACTTTATTGGCTCAGTTACATCTTGCAGTTACTAAGAATAAAGCGCACTCTACCGCGTGTTACAGCTTCAGTTATAGTCGTGAACGTGGGGTTTTCCCATTCCCTGATTGGCCACCCCCTGCTGTTACTGGGGTCAGTTTGTCGACTTCGGACTGGCCGCTGGTTATGAGCCAGCTGCCCATTGCAGATAGCAATCGCCTTGGTCATGATGTGATTATCACATCATGCCCCTTCCTCCTGCTGTTCACTGTTTCGCAGCATGTTCCTGTTATCTGATCGGAACAGCACTTAACCCAGTGACTGTGCTTTGGCCCCAACCACGCTGCAACCTTTTCCATTGTTAGTGAGCACATACACAGCACACAGCTACTCTATAATTATAAATTAATCAGGTCCCAGTTAATCAGGTCCCACAATAGTTAATCAGGTCCCACAATCCCCCCTTTGATTCCCTCCTTAGCCGGAATCATAACGCCCCGATTATATATATATCCTCTACTTAAGGTGCAGAAGTGGGTGGCGAAAGCCCCCTTCCACATTTCTTATTCCGGGGTTAGTCACTGTCATCATACGCATAGCCAAACATCTAATCAAAGCAAACAAACAGTATAATTCTACAGCAAATACAAATATAATTTCTTGTACCAATGAGCTGCCCACAGAGCCTAGTCATCCTGTGGCCCAGCCCCACAGTGTGGTAGCTGGGGGTTGTTTCAGCTGTTCTATCTCCTTTTTGATGTGGTCTGCTAGGTTGGTGATATCCTCAGAACTATCCGGGATATACATGCAACGTTCAGTGCCGATCAAGGCACATGTCCCCCCCCTCTCTGCCAGGATAAAGTCTAATGTAATTCGGTTTTGTAAGGCCACTGTGCAAATGGCCACCATTTCGGCGTTTATTTTAAGTAGGGCTCCCGGGGTGTCATTAGCCACCTTTTCCAGGACGGATGCCATGTTAATGGACTCCCTTGCTAATTTACCAGTTCCATACCAAGGAACCAGGATGGCGAAGAACCTTTCAGTCTCCGTAATCGCCCGTTTACTCGTTTGTGGAGAAAACAACCCTGGAAGGGAGGTGGAGTGGCGAATGTAGGATATCACATAACCCACATAACAAGATCCTGTCCAGTTCTGTGGCAGCCAGGAATAAGCCCTGTGGCCGCAAATAAAGTAGGTACCATTGTATGGGGAATATCGGCCACCTCCTATCGCTATCCATCCTTGTGTAAAGTTCTGGCTCGGGGTGGTCTTATTTGGGAAATGCAGGAAGCTCTGCATGCTTCCTTCGTCATATTCACGTTTTGCCTACACGTACTATTCCCCATTCCCTGCCCTCCGGTTTGGTTTCTGATCAGACATACCGACCCTTGTGGCCTTCCTATCCCTGAGGTGTTAGTGAGGACCAAGAACAGGGTTTTAGGGACTGGTTATACTTGGGCTGATACCACTCCAAAAAGGTGTTTAACCCATAACCCGCTGAATGCCATTCGGCCTTTGGTAATTCTACGTCTTCCCCCAGACTATTGGTCCTGTTCCCATTCGTACGGTTCTGGCTAAAAAACCATTCCGCCATCTCAGGTTCATTGAGGGGGACCGGTCACAAAGGAATTCCTCTCTTTGAATTGATCGGTACCTGTGCACATACCCAACAACTGGAGATGTTGGTTTCCTTAGCATAGCTATATGACATGTACATAAAAGTATTTACATGTAGCTCCATGTTACACAGGGGTAGGGTCAGACCCACGAGTACAGTCAGTCCAAACATTTTGTTGAGTTCAAAAGTTCAGTTCTTTTAGTCTGTTTCCGAGGCGTGGATCCAAGCCTTCTTCCCTTGGATTTTAACTGCCGATCGGGTCGTCAGTAATACTTGGTACGGTCCTTCCCATTTGTGTATTTTCTTTATGTATACCCAAACTCCTGGGACGATATTGTGTCCTCCCTCTGGGGGTTCCCCCCAAGCTGCTTTAACCTGTTGGGAAGCAGAACTGATAGCAGTTGTTAAATTCTGGCAATATTCCAACAATGTGTCACTCATCAGATGACAGTCTGCTTTTGGCAGATCGATGGTCCCCGGGAGAGATATTGGTCTCCCGGTGATCATCTCAAAAGGGCTTAAGCCCATGGTTCGGTTTGGAATGGCCCTGATGCTACACAAGACCATTGGCAGTGCTTGAGGCCACAAGATCCCCTCTTGATGGTACTTGGCCGGTCATTGTTTCAAAGTTCGATTCATACGCTGCACTTGGCCTGATGACTGTGGGTGATAAGGGCAATGTAGATTCCATGTGATGTTGAGCAATCTGCAGACCTCTCGGCACACGGCTCCAGTAAAATGGGTCCCCTGATCAATACTTGCGGGGACTCCCCATCTAAGTATGTAGTCTTTACACAGCACCTTAGCCGTGTGCGTGACGGTGCTCCTTCGGGTGGGTACGGCTTCCACCCACCTAGAGAATCGATCCACAGTCACTAAGACACCTGTATACCCCTGACATGGGGGTAATGAGATGTAATCTACTTGTAAACCTCGGAAAGGCCCTGCCGGGGCCAGAGGTCGGAGAAGGGGCATTGTAGTGGAGGGCCCGGGGTTATTTTTCTGGCAAGTGACGCACCTGTCCACCGTGGCTTGAGCGTGCTTCCTAAAACCCCGGCCCCACCAGCTCTTCTGGAATCGAGCGGTCATTTGTTGGGGGGGGGCTAAGTGCCCCCAGGAGTGTATTTGTTGGGCCAAAAAGGGCATTAGTGCTTGTGGTGCCACTGGTTTTCCTGTCTCAGGCTGCCTCCACATTCCATCCGCCCATAGTTTTATTCCATCACTTATCCATTCCCATTTTTCCATCCGGAGACATTCCTCCTGCATTTTTGCCAGATCCTGTGTCAGCATTTGGGTCCCCAGTTGACATACAAGGGTGCCTTTCTCTGGTTCCATTAAGGTGGCTTTCTTAGCCTGGTCGGCCCATGCATTCCCTTTAGCCTCATCTGTATTCTCCTTCATATGGGCCTTGCATGTCAGGATAGATACCTCCTCTGGCAGCAGTAATGCTTCAAGTAGGTCGCGGACTTCTGCCCCATTCCATATTGGGGTTCCTGCTGCAGTCAAAAATCCTCTCTTCCGCCATAACTGGCCGAAATCATGTGCCACCCCAAAAGCGTACCTGGAATCCGTGTATATATTGGCTGTTTGTCCCTCGGCTACCCTGCAGGCATCGGCCAGCGCTCTCAATTCGGCCTGCTGAACGGAGGTTCCGGCGGGGAGCCCCCCCCCTTCCTTACTACCTCGTGCAGCGTCGTGACTGCCCAGCCCGCCTTCTGGATTCCATGCTCCACAGATGAGGATCCATCTACAAATAGGATCAAGTCCAGATTGGGTAACGTCTCTTCGGCCGCCGCAACGGCTCCTTCTGCTTCTTCTAACATGCCCGCACAGTCGTGCTGGTCTTCATACCCTCCTTCAGGCAGGGGGAGCATGGTGGCTGGATTAACTGGGCTAGCTTGTACAATATGCAGGTTTGGAGCTTCCAGGACTGTTATCCATCTGGCTGAGGTCACCTGGGTGACCCGGTTCATGGATAGCATAGCATGTACTGTATGGGGACACTTGATGATCAGTTTCTGGTCTAAGACTAATCCCGCCGTTACCATTACTGTTCGGCATGTAGCTTCCATGTCCCTCAGGCAACATCTCCATCCGAGAGCCACTGTGTCCAGTTTGGCTGAGTGTATCCGATGGGCCTCTGTTGGTCCCCATGTTCTTGAGTCAGGATAGCAGTCATGTATCCTTCTTTTGCATGCACGAATAGGGTGAAGGGTTTCCGGGATCCCTCGGGCGGGTGCCGTGCACAGGGCCTGTTTCAGTTTTTCAAATGCCTCCTTTGGCTCCTCAGCCAGGGTGATAGCTTCTTTTGGGGTCAGTTTTCCTTTTAGCAGGTCATTCAATGGTTGTGCCAATTGTGTGTAGGAGTCCACACAGTTCCTATTAAAATTACACAGACCCAAGAAGGATCGAAGTTCCTGGATCATGGCGGGCTGTTTAACCGCGCGAATAGCCTCGGTCCTATCCTGGGTCAGTCCCCGCTCTCCCATTGAGGTCTTTTGTCCTAGGTAAATTACTTCTTCCTGGCTTATCTGGGCCTTGGCCATACTGGCCTTGTATCCCTTTTTGACGAGCTGGTCCAATAAGGTCAGCACGTCTCGTTCATGCTGTTCTTCCGTGGTGGACGCCAGTAGGATATCATCGACATATTGTATGACCGTAGATCCCATAGGGGGTAGCTCCCTTAAGTGACCCTGGAGGGCCATGTGGAACACTGTTGGGCTGTTGTGGAACCCTTGAGGTAGACAGGTCCAGGTGTATTGCTGTCCCTGGATGGTAAAGGCAAACCACGGCTGCACCTCCGGGGCCAACGGAATTGCCCAGAATCCATTGGCCATATTAATCACAGAGAAGTACTTGTCCTCCGGCGTCAGAGCCTGAAATATAGTGGAGGGATCCGCTACCAACGGGGCTTTTAGGTCAATGCACTGGTTGGCCTTCCGGTAGTCCACCGTCATGTGCCAGGCATCTTTGCCCTTATGCACTGACCATACGATGCTGTTGGATGAGTTGTGGGTCTTAACCAGTACCCCTTGTTCTTCTAACTGCCGGATGATGGGTAATATTCCTTGGATTGATGTCGGGCTGATTGGGTACTGTTTGGTGCAAGGAGATGAGGGTCCCAGTGAAGGTAACCGGGTCCATTTTAAGCAAGCCACAGTCATGTTTGTCCTTGGCCCATATCGGGTGGTCCCTTAGTTCTTCCCTCTGCAGGGATCGGATCGACCATGTGACTTGGCCATCCTCAAAGTCCAGGGAGGAGTCTATTTTCATCAAGACGTCTATCCCGAGTAGGGGTTGTCCCACCAGTCCCACCCAGACCAATGCGGTTACTTCATGTGGTCCCAGAACCAAACATATCAGCTGGGTTCGGTGGAGTATCAGCTTATGGCCTCCGACTCCAAGTGCCGCATGGGTTGTCCTGTCGAGGGGGAATTTATCATTTTCGGGCACGCACGTCAGTTCTGCCCCTGTGTCCAATAAACAATCAATCTTTGGTCTCCCACTCCCACACTGACATATAGTCCGCCCCTGCGCTGATGTATTAATGCGAACAGGGATCCTGCCGGGAGGGGGTGGGCTCTACGAGTTTTTTGCACACTTCAGCAACTGCAGCTGCTGATCGAAGGAAAATTCTTTAAACCGCTCCATCACTGACCACCCGTCGGCCTGTTTCTGGCCCGACCCTGAGCTTCCCTGATTGTTCTGTTTCTTTGCTCGGCACGATCGGGCCCAATGTCCCTCTTTATCGCAATAGTGGCACTTTCCCGGCAGTCTTCCGGAAGTCTGTCCCTCCCGGTCCTTTGGTTTCCATCCAGTCTGCATTACTCAGACCTTTGAAGTTAAATCCCGATCTAACTGGCTACACCGGTCTACCAACTGCGCGAAGCAGGTTCCCCGATCATCCCAATCTGCCAGGGTCGCCTTCACTAATTTAGATAGTTCTGGTTTCAACACCGCCATAAAAGTAGCTTTCAAGGGTCCCGCTCTTTCGTCATCCATCTGCTCCACATCTTGATGCAGACCCGAATGTTCCAGCCACATAGACTTGAATCGCTCCTCATACTCGAGTACCTCCTCTGTGCCTTTTTGCTGGCACACTGCAATCTTACTCCAATCCATCCTTGCCGGCCTGTACTTTCTTAACCACCCTTTCGCTTCTCCCCAGGCTGCGTCAATCCCGTCCAGTGTCTCCAAGTGCCTCTTTTACTGCCCTCTGGAGTTTACGTGCTGATCGTCCCGGTACCATGACGATCAGAATCTGGACTCTGTTCCCAAGTTCTCGCCCCCCCCTTTTTCAGGTGTTGGAGTTCTTTCGACCATTTATCTATTTTTTCGGGTTCCACGGCTACATGAACTATCATATTCTCGTATTTTTGTTTACATTTCTTAGTTCTGCCTTCCGTCTTGGTCGTTGTCTCTACTTTAACTCTCGTTGTTTTTAGTAGGGCTAATATAGGGCTAATATCGCTGCCGTCCGAGTCCTCGTCGAATGACGAGGAGCCCAAATCCAAATCCGACATCACTACTCCCGCCTGTTGCCTTTCCAGCTGTCGGTGTTCTTTCCCTACTTGTGCCAGACTTAGCTTTGTACCCCAGACGCAGCCTCTGCGTACTGGCTGCGACCCTTCAGTTTAGTTATCTCTTTCCCTTTCTTCTCTATTTCCGAATTTTTCTTGGTCACTTGTTCCCCAGGTGCCTTGATTTGATCTTTAGCAGCTTTCAGATCCTGATCGAATTGGGACTGGGTCATGATTTCTTTTCTCTGTCGAATTTGGCTCATGACGGCCAGGGACCAGCAGGTCCTTTCTTTATCTTTCATGCGCGTGGTTTTCCCCCATACCCTTTTTATATTGTCCAGGGTCCACTGACCCTTAGAGGTTCCGTACTTTTGTTCAATTTCGGACATGTCTTTCGTAAATCAAACCGCTGTTCGATGTATTCCCTTAGGCTTTCTAACACTTCCTTGTCCGTGACTTCCGGTGGGGCCAGCCCTCCTTTTTCAGTCGTGGGACGGTTTTTGTTTCCGCTTTCAGCCATTGTGCCGATTTAGAACCCTTAGTTGCGGCGGGTGAGAGACGTGGACCTTAAGTCCTGGACAGGACCTTATGTTCTGTCGAGTGGAGAGCTCTCTGTTATGGGGGTCTCGACCCTAATACTACCCACAGACGATTCTTTTAAAGATCGCGTGAATGACGCCTGCCGTGAAAGACTTCGGACGAGGACTTTATTTAAGAGGTGTCCTTACCCTCGTGTCGACGTGGGTCCTAGGGTATCCCAGCGGCTTACATTCAGCGATCTTGCCAACTGCATCAGAATGTAGGGTCTCTTATATTCTTAGCAGCTGACGAGACTCGAGTCCGGTGGTAGTATCTAGGCAAACTTTATTAGCTTAGTTGCATCTTGCAGTTACTAAGAATAAAGCGCACTCTACCGCGTGTTACAGCTTCAGTTATAGTCGTGAACGTGGGGTTTTCCCATTCCCTGATTGGCCCCCCTGCTGTTACTGGGGTCAGTTTGTCGACTCCGGACTGGCCGCTGGTTATGACCCAGCTGCCCATTGTAGCTAGCAATCGCCTTGGTCATGATGTGATTACCACATGCCCCTTCCTCCTGCTGTTCACTGTTTTGCAGCATGTTCCTGTTATCTGGTTGGAACAGCGCTTAACCCAGTGACTATGCTTTGGCCCCAACCACTCTGTAACCTTTTCCATTGTTTGTGAGCACGTACACAGCACACAGCTACTCTATAATTATAAATTAATCAGGTCCCAGTTAATCAGCTCCCACAATAGTTAATCAGATCCCACACCACCTCTGCATCTGTGTATCTGCATGTCCCTTAATTCCACGTGCCATATTATTATGGTGACATCTACTAGAAGTGCAGCACATTGATCTTGGGAAAGGACATAATCAGACTTGGCTGTGACACCCACAATGGATAAGTAGCATTCCATTACGCACTGTTAAAACTCACACCTGAAGAACTGCTGCCTGAATAAGTTACTACTTGGTGGGAGGTTCTGCTGAGGGGAGAAACTTGGTATAACTAAAATAGACTCTAATCAATCAGGAGGAACAATTGGGCAGCTATTCATGTTAAACCAGCATTGACTGTGGTCCTTCTGCCCCTCACTGTACCCTACCTGGACATACTTTAAGCATCATAGTTTAAGAACCAATGTTCTCCACATGCTGTGATCTGAGAATTACAGAAGGAACCCCCCTCCCACCCCCCCACCCCACCGAGTGCATTGTGAGGACTGAAATGTGGTCATTTCACACCATTCTTGCGTTATCCATGTATATGTGTATGAAACCTTTTCAGAGATCTGGTGTCAGATATTGGTAGTTTGGTGTTTGTGGATAGTGAAAATGAAACCAAGGTATTTTTCGATGTCTTTTCACTTTGTCTTTGACTGTCTGGGGGGTAAATAATGCAAAGTAAGAGAAGTAGTGAGAAATCGTTTCCACTGCTCAGTGATGGTAATGAGAGGGCACAAGTTTAAGATTATCACACAAAAAAATTAAAGAGAGGTTAGAGAAAAACTTTACACAGAATAAGACTAATTGGTTTGTAAGTTCCTGTTAGAGGATGGTTAGAATGTAAAATTCTCT
The DNA here is from genome assembly GCF_044704955.1 of Pristiophorus japonicus. Lineage (NCBI taxonomy): Eukaryota > Metazoa > Chordata > Chondrichthyes > Pristiophoridae > Pristiophorus > Pristiophorus japonicus. The sequence continues at coordinate 313,475,483 of NC_091977.1, forward strand.
GCCATAAACTGTTGTTGAAGCAGAGTGCATAACATTTTTAAAAGGCTTTAAAAGCAGAGACTTTAAAAAAATGAATTAAATATTTGCTTCTCAAGGAATAGTAAAGGGAATAGGGAGTGAGCAGAAGAGTAGCATTTACCTAGGTGCTCATGTGGGAAAAATAGACAAAAAGGGCTGAAAAGGATGAGAAAAGGAAAGCTATTTTTCACGTATTCAGGTCTGTTTTCTCAAGCATGGAAGGAAGCACCTCAACTTGGTTTGGGAACATTTTGGAAACGGTGATCATAATATAATTAGGTTCAGTATAAGAATAGAGTAGGGGAAAAAAAAATTGAGGACGTGGGCACTTGATTGGAAAAAAAGGAAGATAAAAGAAACCTTTCCCAAATGAAGTGAACTTGGCAAACGGAAGTGTACATCAGCAACGGGAAATACTTAAACAGGAAATACAAAGTCTGTTTCTATGTTCTGAGATTCTCTGGCTCTGTGTTTTAATGATCAAATTCATATAAACATAGAAACATAGAAACTGAGAAAATAGGTGCAGGAGTAGGCCATTCGGCCCTTCGAGCCTGCACCGCCATTCAATAAGATCATGGCTGATTATTCCCTCAGTACCCCTTTCCTGCTTTCTCTCCATACCCCTTGATCCCCTTAGCCGTAAGGGCCATATCTAATTCCCTCTTGAATATATCCAGTGAACTGGCATCAACAACTCTCTGCAGCAGGGAATTCCACAGGTTAACAACTCTCTGAGTGAAGAAGATTCTCCTCATCTCAGTCCTAAATTGCCTACCCCTTATCCTAAGACTGTGTCCCCTGGTTCTGGACTTCCCCAACATCGGGAACATTCTTCCCGCATCTAACCTGTCCAGTCCCGTCAGAATCTTATATGTTTCTATGAGATCCCCTCTCATCCTTCTAAACTCCAATGTATAAAGGCCCAGTTGATCCAGTCTTTCCTCATATGTCAGTCCAACCATCCCTGGAATCAGTCTGGTGAACCTTCGCTGCACTCCCTCAATAGCAAGCACATCCTTCCTCAGATTAGGCCACCAAAACTGAACATAATATTCCAGGTGAGGTCTCACCAAGGTCCTGTACAACTGCAGTAAGACCTCCCTGCTTATATACTCAAATCCCTTAGCTATGAAGACCAACATACCATTTGCCTTCTTCCCCACCTACTATACCTGCATGCCAACTTTCAATGACTGATGAACCATAACACCCAGATCTCGTTGCAGCTCCCCTTTTCCTAATCTGCCGCCATTCAGATAATATTCTGCCTTCGTGTTTTTGCCACCAAAATGGATAACCTCGCATTTATCCACATTATACTGCATCTGCCATGTGTTTGCCCACTCACGTAACCTGTCCAATTCACCCTGCAGCCTCTTAACGTCCTCCTCACAGCTCACACTGCCACCCAGTTTAGTGTTACCTGAATACTTGGAGATATTACACTCAATTCCTTCATCTAAATCATTGATGTATATTGTAAATAGCTGGGGTCCCAGCACTGAGCCCTGTGGCACCCCACTAGTCACTGCCTGCCATTCTGAAAAAGAGCCGTTTATCCTGTCTGCCAACCAGTTCTCTATCCACGTCAGTACATTACCCCCAATACCATGTGCTTTGACTTTACACACCGATCTCTTGTGTGGGACCTTGTCAAAAGCTTTTTGAAAGTCCAAATACACCACATCCACTGGTTCTCCCTTGTCCACTCTGCTAGTTACGTCCTCAAAAAATTCCAGAAGATTCGTCAAGCATGATTTCCCTTTCATAAATCCATGCTGACTTGGACTGATCCTGTCACTGCTTTCCAAATGCGCTGCTATTTCATCTTTAATGATTGATTCCAACATTTTCCCCACTACTGATGTCAGACTAACCAGTGAATAATTGGCCGTTTTCTCTCTCTCTCCTTTTTTAAAAAGTGGTGTTATATTAGCTACCCTCCAGTCCATAGGAACTGATCCTGAGTCGATAGAGTGTTGGAAAATGATCACCAATACATCCACTATTTCTTGGGCCACTTCCTTAAGTACATTGGGATGCAGACTATCAGGCCCTGGGGATTTATCAGCCTTCAATCCGATCAATTTCCCTAACACAATTTCCCGCCTAATAAGGATATCCTTCAGTTCCTCCTTCTCACAAGACCCTCTGTCCCCTAGTACATCTGGAAGGTTATTTGTGTCTTCCTTCGTGAAGACAGAACATAAGTATTTGTTCAATTGTTCTGCCATTTCTTTGTTCCCCATTATAAATTCACCTGATTCCGACTGCAAGGGACCTACGTTTGTCTTCACTAATCTTTTTCTCTTCACATAGCTATCGAAATTTTTGCAGTCAGTTTTTATGTTCCCAGCAAGCTTCCTCTCGTACTCTATTTTCCCCCTCTTAATTAAACCCTGAGTCCTCTGCTGAATTCTAAATTTCTCCCAGTCCTCAGGTTTGCTGCTTTTTCTGGCCAATTTATATGCCTCTTCCTTGGATTTAACACTATCCTTAATTTCCCTTGTTAACCATGGTTGAGCCACCTTCACCGTTTTACTTTTACTCCAGACAGGGATGTGCAATTGTTGAAGTTCATCCATGTGATCTTTAAACGTTTGTCATTGCCTATCCAACGTCAACCCTTTAAATATCATGTGCCATCCATTCTAGCCATTTCATGCCTCATACCGTCAAAGTTACCTTTCCTTAAGTTCAGGACCCTAGTTTCTGAATTAACTGTGTCACACTCCATCTTAATAAAGAATTCTACCATATTATGGTCACTCTTCCCCAAGGGGCCTCGCACAGCAAGATTGTTAATTAGTCCCTTCTCATTACACATCACCCAGTCTAGGATGGCCAGCTCTCTAGTTGGTTCCTCGACATATTGGTCTAGAAAACCATCCCTAATACACTCCAGGAAATCTTCCTCCACCAGATTGTTACCAGTTTGGTTAGCCCAGTCAATATGTGGATTAAAGTCGCCCATGAAAACTGCTGTACCTTTATTGCACGCATCCCTTATTTCTTGTTTGATGCTGTCCCCAACATCACTACTACTGTTTGGTGATCTGTACACAACTCCCACTAGTGTTTTCTGCCCTTTGGTGTTCCGCAGCTCCACCCATACCGAATCCGCATCATCCAGGCTAATGTCCCTCCTTACTATTGTGTTAATTTCCTCTTTAACCAGCAACGCCACCCCGCCTCTTTTTCCTTTCTGTCTATCCTTCCTAAATGTTGAATACCCCTGGATGTTGAGTTCCCAGCCTTGGTCACCCTGGAGCCATGTCTCCGTGATGCCAATTACATCATATCCGTTAACTGCTATCTGCGCAGTTAATTCGTCCACCTTATTCCAAATATTCCTCGCATTGAGGCACAGAGCCTTCAGGCTTGTCTTTTTAACACACTTTGCCCCTTTAGAATTTTGTTGTAATATGGCCCTTTTTGTTTTTTGCCTTGGGTTTCTCTGCCCTCCACTTTTACTTTTCTCCTTTCTATCTTTTGCTTCTGCCTCCATTTTATTTCCCTCTGTCTCCCTGCATAGGTTTCCATCAACTTGCCATATTAGTTTAACTCCTCCCCAACAAACACTCCCCCTAGGACATTGGTTCTGATCCTGCCCAGGTGCAGACCGTCCGGTTTGTACTGGTCCCACCTCCCCCAGAACCGGTTCCAATGTCCCAGGAATTTGAATCCCTCCCTTCTGCACCACTCCTCAAGCCACGTATTCATCTGAACTATCCTGTGATTCCTGCTCTGACTAGCACTTGGCACTGGTAGCAACCCTGAGATTACTACTTTTGAGGTCCTACTTTTTAATTTAGCCCCTAGCTCCATAAATTCATCTCGTAGGACCTCATACCATTTTTTACCTATATCGTTGGTACCTATATGCACCATGACAACTGGCTGTTCACCCTCCCTTTTCAGAATGTCCTGCATTCTCCCTGAGACATCTTTGACCCTTGCACCAGGGAGACAACATACCATCCTGGAGTCTTGGTTGTGGACGCAGAAATGCCTATCTATTCCCCTTACAATCAACTCCCCTATCGCTATAGCTCTCCCACTCATTTTCCTGCCCTCCTATGCAGCAGAGCCACCCATTGTACCTTGAACTTGGCTGCTGCTGCCCTCCCCTGATAAGTCATCCCCCTCAACAATACCCAAAGCGGTATATCTGTTTTGCAGGGGGATGACCGCAGGGGACCCCTGCACTACCTTCCTACCACTGGTCTTCTTGTTGGTCACCCATTTCCTATCTGGCTGTGTACCCTTTACCTGCGGTAAGACCAACTCACTAAACTTGCTATTCACGACATCCTCAGCATCGCGCATGCTCCAGAGTGAATCCACCCGCAGCTCCAGTGCCGCAATGCGATCTGTCAAGAGCTGCAGACGGATGCACTTCCCGCACACATAGTCATCAGGGACACTGGAAGCGTCGCTGACTTCCCACATAGTCCAGGAGAAGCATAACACGTGTCCGAGCTCTCCTGCCATGACTTAACCCCTAGATTAACTTAATTTGGCAACAACAATGCTAAATGTTATTTACTGATAAAGAAAAAGAAAAAAACTATTCACCAATCACCAGCCAATCACTTACCTCCTTGGCTGTGACGTCACCTTTCGATTTCTTTCTACTTCTTTTTTGCCTCCCTGCTGCAGCTGCACAAGACTTTAATAGGCCGTCTCCTCGGTACGTCCCCCCTCGAAGTCCCACTGCTTCTCCGACCCTGGACTTTTATAGGCCGTCTCCTCAACGCCCCCACTCGAAGTCCCGCTGCCTCTCCGACCCTGGACTTTTATAGGCCGTCTCCTCGACGCCCCCACTCGAAGTCCCGCTGCCTCTCCGACCCCGGACTTTTATAGGCCGTCTCCTCGACGTCCCCACTCGAAGTCCCGCTGCCTCTCCGACCCCGGACTTTTATAGGCCGCCTCCTCAACGTCCCCCCTCGAAGTCCCACTGCTTCTCCGACCCTGGACTTTTATAGGCCGCCTCCTCAACGTCCCCGCTCACACCCAATACATTTCGTCATCTAATCTTTCTATTATTTCTTTGAAGAATTCTATGCAGCAGTTCAAGCATGACCTCTCATTTGAAGTTCACACCAACTAATACTGATTGATTTACATATTACATAGAATTACATAGAATGTACAGCACAGAAACAGGCCTTTCGGACCAACTGGTCAATGCCGGTGTTTACGCTCCACACGAGCTGCCTCCCACCCTACTTCATCTCACCCTATCCTTCTATTCCTTTCTCCCTCATTACTTATCTAGCTTCCCCTTAAGCGCATTTATGCTGCTCACCTCAACTATCCCATGTGGGAGCAAGTTTCACATTTGAATCACTCTTGGGGTACAGTAGTTTCTCCTTATGTTTTATCAAGTAATTTCATTCCACATTATAGACTTTAGCAGCTTACCAACAACTGAAGACAACTAAGTAGCCAATTATTGCCTAGCTTTTTTGGGAAGGGATGCCGAATTATCAGGGCTAATGGTACAGTTCTTTGGTACAATTTTCCTTTCCAAAGAATTTGGGAAATTAATAATCAATGCCTCTATAGATTCTTCACTAGCTTCCTCTGGTTCCTTGGATGTAAACCAACGGGTCCTCCTGGTCATTTGTCTGCCTTAAATTTGAGTAACACTGTGCAAATTGACAGTGTTCATTTGATAATTAAACCATAGAATCAGAGAATCAGAGAATCACAGTGACGGTTGCCTATGAAACAACGGTGGCTACACTTCAAAAGTAATTAATTGGCTGTAAAGCTGTCATGAAGATATGGAAAATGCAAGATAAATGCAAGCTCTTTCTTTAGTATAATTTCTCTTTAATTATAACCTCCATTAACTGTTTGCACCCCATTCTGGTGGTTGTAAAATCTTAATAGTCATCTCATTTGTGAAAACTGACGAAGTATCTATTTTATATTTCTGCCATTCCCTCGCTTTTCACTATAAGATTTCCCCCTTCATTGCTGAGCAGCTCTACTCCTATCTTGATTATCTTCTTGATACCAATGTGCCTGTAGAAAGCCTTTTTATTGCCCCTTGTGTCTTTTGTTAATTTTATCATAGGCCCTCTTAGCCTTACCAATCTCAATTTTGTACCTTTTCTATATTCTTTAAGTATTGCTTCTTTTTTAGTTTCAAATTTGATCTAATCTTCCTATTTATCTCTCGAGTCCCAGCCTTTGATGCACTCCCCTTTTTCCTTATTGGAATATACGTGATTTGTATGCTTCTGTTTAACTATTTCCCATTGATGATCTATGGTTGTGCTTGACAATATTTCTTGCCACTAAATCTAGGCAAGGTCTCTTTTATCTCATTATAAATAGATTTTTTTCCCCCAGTCTTGTCCATGTCCTTTTTTTGCCCTTTTCTTTTCTTAAATTGAATCTAATTATATTGTAATCATTGTTCACCAATGTTTCACTGCTTTAGACAGCCTATTTGTTCATTTTGATTACAAGTCAAATTGTCCTTCCTTCCTATTTTTCTCTACATGCTGCCCCTCAGCGACATCATCTGAAAACACAGCATCAGTTTTCATATGTACGCTGATGACACCCAGCTCTACCTCACCACCATTTCTCTTGACCCCTTTACTGTCTCTAAGTTGTCAGACTGCTTGTCCGACATCCAGTACTGAATGAGCAGAAATATCCTCCAACTAAATATTGGGAAGACTGAAGCCATGGGCTAAACTTTCCATTTCACATCGCTGGCCTAGTGCCCATATATCGCCCAAAACGGCCTGCTATCGCCCATTTTGACTGAAAAGTGGAAATTTAGGCTGGAACGTCGCCGGAAAATTATCCCCCCAACTTTCGGCTCACATCACCGAGCTGATCGCTGAGGTGATCGCCCGCACATCGCCGAGTGAAACGTTTGGCACATCACCGGCACAACGCCAGGCTGATCACTCGCCGAGATCATCGCTGGAGAATAGTTGCTTTTCTTGAGCTTTTCTCACATAACTGGGCACTACGAACGCCGTTTTGAATATCGGAGGAAGGGAGGAGGCTGCTAAAACAAGTGCTTACTAATTTGTGAGTTATTTAAGTATATTTTACAGATATATGCACTCAAATTTAAATTTATATTTATTATTATAATTATATTTTCATTTATTTTAATAGGAAGGTCAGTTTAGTAGTAGAAAGGGCATTTATATCAACAGTGAAAGTAATAGCAATAGTAATAGTGATTAAAGTGATGGGGGCTGCAGCTTCTCTGCCATTACTTGTAAGTACACAACTGCTGGCATCTGAGCTTGAGTTAAGTGAAGGGTTTAGTGAAGGGGTCAATCGTAGAGGTCGCAGGCTAATGCATGGACATAGGAGGAGACCTTTCAGCCGAAGAACTTACAAGGTATGTCAGCTCATCAAGGGGGATCTGCAGCCTACCAGCACCATCAGGACCGCACTGCCCGTTGAGGTAAAGGTTACTGCGGCACTATCCTTCTAAGCATCGGGCTCCATTCAGGTTTCAGCTGGCGACATCTGTGGTATCTCTCAGCACGCCACACACTGCTCCATTGGACAGGTGACTCAAGCCCTTTACGCTCGCAGGATGGACATTATAAGGTTCCCTATGATCAGGGAGGCACAGACCAGGGTTAGAATAGCAACCTTCCCCAGGTACAGGGAGCAATAGATTGCACGTACATCGCCCTGAAAGCACCTCTACAGAACCCAGAGGAGTTTCATAACTGAAAAGGATTTCACTCGCTGAATGTGCAGCTCGTTGTTGACCACAACCAAATTATCATGGCAGTTAATGCTAATTTTCCAGGCAGCATCCATGATCCTACGTGAGACTGCTGTCTTTGACCTGTTTGACAGTCAGCCACAAGGTCACGGTTGAATGCTGGGAGATAAAGGATATGGCCTTGCCAGCTGGCTCATGACCCCCCTGCGTAATTCCATTACTGAAGCCGAGAAGCATTACAACGAAAGCCACATAGCTACAAGCAACATCGTCAAAAAGACAATTGGAGTCCTAAAGCAGCGCTTCAGATGCCTGGACCACTCTGGAGGCAGCCTACAGTACCATCCTGACCAGGTCGCTGAGTTTACTGTGGTGTGTTGCATGTTACATAACCTAGCTATAAGGAGAGGACAACATTTGCCAGATGGGGCTGCTGGTCCACCTCAAGAAGGATTGGAGGCAGAAAAAGTAGACGATGAGGAGCAGGAAGAGGAGGAGGGGGAGGCTGATGAGCACCTCAGGGAGGACTATAAAAATAATTATCTGTATATTAAATAACCACTGCACCATTTTTGTAGAATGCTAACAATATTTTTTACATACAGAATACCTCTGCAACCTGGCGATGAACTCATGACCCCATGGCCACCTGCAAGACTGGAAAGATCCCGTGGGAGTTACGTGGCTGCAAAACTGTTGCGTGAGCAGTTCATAAATGAATGCTTTGCATGAACTTACATTGTGGACAGTCACAGTTATAGTTCCAGTTAAGGTTATCGCAAAACAACAGTTGCGTTTGCATTTGCGTTGAGTTACCTGGTCTGGCTGGTCATTTTTTACGTTAATATGTTATTACGTTCTTAAAGAAAATGCACAACAATTGTAATTTGTAATAAAAAAATGTTAATTAACAAACAAAATTTATATTATCACAACAACAACCCACCAAACAACCCAACAACCCAACCACCACTAGCAGTAAAAGAGTAACAGCAGCAATAACAAACATTAACATTAACAAAATCAATAACAATAAAAATAAGCAGAAGATGTCATCACCTGCAGCCACGTTTCCCTCCACGACATCTGCCACCCTGTATTTTAACCCCACCTGCCAATTTGGTCCCCGGTCGGCACTGAGACATCATGGGTGTGTAACTGGCAACGGCAAGACTTCCTGCCGTGATGGGGGAACTGCTGGTCCGATCGCCTGTTGGGGGGCCATAGGAGGGGAAGGAGAAACAGGGGGCTCGCCTGCTGAGTCAAAAGGAATTGCTTCCTCCTGACCCGCTTGTGTGCTGGTGTTTGCGGTCTGCGCCATCACAGCACGTTCAGGTGCAGCGCCCTGTTCCGCCAACAATGCATGCCACAAGGCATTGATGGCGGCGGTCTGCTCACGCATCTCCATAAGGGTCTGCTGTGACACCCGGGAGTAGGCCTCCATGAAGGCCTCCTTGAAGGCCACAAACGCCTGGAGATGGTCGCGACATCGCGATGATCTCCTTGCACAGTTGAGTCAAGCCCTCCATGCGATCGGCCAGGGTAGGCGTGTGTTCTACTCACTGACTCAACCTTCATGGGATCTGCGAGTGCACTAACACTCGCCTTGGCATCACCAGTTGCACACCTCTTGGTCCTGCTGCTTCTTCTGTTGAAGTTTTCGACGTAATGGCCGCAGGTCCCACAGGTGAATCATGCAGAGGCAGGGGATGCTAGGGGCATCCTCCTCCGTTTCCACCAGATCCTCCTCCTCAGGCTCGGTAGTCTGCTCATCCTCTTCCTCCTCCCCACCTGTGGTGAGGACTACCTGCAACGGTGCAGGTTCAGGTCTTGCCTCACTACGCATTGGTATTATGGGACCTGCAAAACATAATTGTGCTTATTAGAACGGAAGGGTACACATTCTTGCGCGACACTGGCATACGAAGGAGGAGCATCACTACTACAATAAATGAGATCAAGAAATGTTACATAACAATGCATCATATGTTAGTACATATGGTAGTACATCTATGTGGAATTGAGTAACACAGAGAGTTGTGGAGGCAGGATCAGTCAGAGATAGACAGATTGATTGAGAAGACCGTACATTCGTATATTGTCATGAAATGACGTTACATTACTTTAACACTGCTTGACACGTTACTCATGTGACACATCAGAGGGCTCTACAGCACCACAGGAGGTGGTCGCTCGACTGTGGCTCCCAACCAGAGCTGTAGCACGCTCCTCGATCCCACTTAGTGGCTGTATGGCAGCAGGGCCCCCTCCCGTGCACCTCTGCTGTTGTTTGATATCTTCTGCAAAAGTTGCAAAGTACATGGCATAAGCTCTATAGGCACAGGTACTATCATAGAAAGACAACATTTTCACAGTTATAACAAATATCGGGGATAGGAGCTAATGATTGACACAAATATATCTCTCTCTAATACAATCTCCATTGAAGTCGGCAATGACAGGAGCTAATGTACAAAAGTCTCCAACTATGTACAAAATATATTTCAATCCAGGAGATTTAATATTAAAATTATAATTACAATGTTCATCAATACAATATAAGATCTGTACTTATTCTTGCTGACGTAACCAGGCTGTTCCAATGCTTGCAGCATTGGTCAGGCTCCCTCGCCTCTTGGGACACCGTTGATACGACATCTGAAATCTCCACCCATAGTTTGCGGTAGGCCCGGGGAAGGCTTCCCACTGCCACCCCGGGTTAACTCGACCCACCGAGCGTGCACCACCTGAACGAGGGCCCATTCGCCTCATCGAAAAATGCCTTTGCCCTTTTGGGACACCCCTCCACACTTTCCGAAGAGGAGGACATAATTATATTGGTATTTTATTTTGTATTTTGTATTGTATTTTATTGTACAATAAAATATGTATTTTAATTAGAATATTATTTGTATTTTCCTTTTCCTCTAATTGCCTTTTAAATATTCTCCTGTTCTTTAATTCACTCACTCTTTCCTCCAATGCTTTCTCTCTCCTCCTTCTCACTCTCTCTCTCCCCCACCACAAACGGCCTTCTGTGCAGGTGTGGATAACCCCTGACCTCCCAAATCGCGGGAAAAGCTGTCCATCGAAAAAAAAATCGCATGCGCTGAAGGCCGTTGCTAGGGAAGCTTTTGTCTTCCACATCGCTGGCCTATCGCTGGGCCACATAACATCGCTGGCCAATCACTTCGCCCATTTAACATCGCTGGACTATCGCCCAGGCGAAATCGCAGACCAAAAAATGGGCGATGTGCCAGCGATCAGTAAGGCTGACACATCGCCAAGGCCATAACATCACCCATTTTTTGGGCGATATCCAGCAAAGTGGAAAGTCTAGCCCATTGTCTTCGGAAGGAAGTAAAGAGCATCTTAAAAAAGGAAAGAGAGGCAGAGAGGTTTAGGGAGGGAATTCCAGAGCTTAGGGCCTCGGCAGCTGAAGGGACGGCCGCCAATGGTGGAGCCATTAAAATTGGAGATTCTCAAGCAGCCAGAATTGCAGGAGCATGGAGATCTCGGACGGTTGTAGCGCTGGAGGAAATTACAGAGATAGAGATGGCAAGGCCAAAGATTAATTTGAAAACAAGGATGAGAATTTTAAAATCGAGGCGCTGCTTAACTGAGGTCCAACACCGCCTCCTGTGTGCCCGCGCAGCCTTCGCTTGCCTGAGGAAGAGAGTGCTTGAAGACCAAGGCCTCAAATCTAGCACCAAGCTTATGGTCTGCAGGGCAATGGTGATAGCCGCCCTCTAATATGGCTCAGGGACATGGACTACATACAGCAGACATTTCAAAAGGCTGGAGAAGTACCACCAGCGCTGCCTCCACAAGATCCTGCAAATTGATTGGGAGGCTAGACTCACCAACGTCAGTGTTCTCGCCCAGGCCAACATTCCCAGCTTCGAAGCACTGACCATGCTCGATCAGTTCCGTTGGGCGGGTCACATCATCCGCATGCCCCACACGAGACTCCCAAAACAAGCGCTCTACTCAGAGTTTTGTCACGGCAAGCAAGCCCCAGGTGGGCAGAGAAAACACTTCAAGGACACCCTCAAATCCTCCTTGATAACATGCAACATCCCCATTGGCATCTGGGAATCCCTGGCCCAAGACTGCCCAATTTGGAGGAAGAGAATCCGGGAGGGCTCTGAGCACCTCGAGTCTCATCGCTGAGAGCAAGCAGAAACCAAACGCAGACAGCGGAAGGAGTGTGCATCAACCCAAGCTCCCCACTCACCCTTTCCTTCAACCACTGTCTGCCCCACCTGTGACAGAGCCTGTAGGTCCTGCATTGGACTCTTCAGCCACCTGAGAACTCACTTTTAGAGTGGAAGCAAGTCATCCTTGATTCCGAGGACTGCCTATGATGAATGTAGGTCAGTGAGCACAGGGGTGATGGGTGAACGGGACTTGATGCAAGTTAGGACACGGGCAACAGAGTTTTGGATGACCCGAAGTTTACAAAGGGTAGAACATTGTGGGCCAGCAAGGCGTGTGTTGGCATAGTCAAGTCTAGAGGTAACATAGGCATGACTGAAGATTTCAGCAGCAGATGAGCTGGAGCGAAGTTGGGCGACGTTACAGAGGTGGAAATAGGTTTTCTTCGTTGTGCAGTGGATATGTGGTCGGGAGCTCATCTCAGTGTCAAATATGACACCAATGTTTTGAAAAGTCTGGTTCCAGGGAGAGGGTTGCCCACTCCCCATAGCCTTTTACTCCATTTTCACTCAAAAATCTGTCTATCTCCGCTTTAAATATATTCAATGACCCAGCCTCCACAGCTCTCTGGGGCAGAGAATTCCACAGATTTACAACACTCTGAGAGAAGAAATTTCTCCTCATCTCAGTTTTAAATGGGCGGCCCCTTATTCTAAGACTATGTCGCCTAGTTTTAGTTTCCCCTATGAGTGGAAATATTCTCTCTGCATCTACCTTGTCAAGCCCCCTCATTATCTTATAAGTTTCAATAAGATCACCTCTCATTCTTCTGAACTCCAATGTGTATAGGCCCAACCTGCTGAACCTATCTTCATAAATCAACCCCCTCATCTCTGGAATGAACCTAGTGAGGCTTTTCTGAACAGCCTCCAATGCAAGTAGATCCTTCCTTAAATACAGAGACCAAAACTGTACGCAGTACTCCAGGTGTGGCCTCACCAATACCCTGTACACTTGTAGCAGGACTTCTCTGCTTTTATACTCTATCCCCCTTGCAATAAAGGCCAACATTCCATTTGCCTTCCTAATTACTTGCTGCACCTACATACTAACATTTTGTATTTCATGCACAAGGACCCCTAGGTCCCTTTGTACTGTCGCACTTTGCAATTTTTCTCCATTTAAATTTTAATTTGCTTTTCTATTATTTCTGCCAAAGTGGAAAACCTCACATTTTCCCACATTATATTCCATCTGCCAAATCTTTGCCCATTCACTTAGCCTGTCTATATCCCTTTGCAGATTTTTTGTGTCCTCCTCACAATTTGCTTTTCCACCCATTTTTATATCATCAGAAAACTTGGCTACATTACACTCAGTCCCTGCATCCAAGTCATTAATATAGATTGTAAATTGTTGAAGACCAAGCACCGATCCCTCCGGCACCCCGACTCTCTGTTTTCTGTTAGTTAGCCAATCCTCTATCCATGCTAATATATTACCCCCAAACCCTTGAGCTTTTATCTTTTGCAGTAAACACTTATGTGGCACCTTATCAAATGCCTTCTGGAAATCCAAATACACCACATCCACTGGTTCCCCCTTATCCACCCTGCTCAAAGAACTCCAGCAAATCTGTCAAACATGATATCCCTTTCATAAAACTATGCTGACTCTGCTTGATTGAATCATGCTTTTCCAAATGTCCTGCTACTGCTTCCTTAATAATGGACTCCAGCATTTTCCCAATGACAGATATTTGGCTAACTGGTCTATAGTTTCCTGCTTTTTGTCTGCCTCCTTTTTAAAATAGGGGTGTTTGCGGTTTTCCAATCCGCTGGGACCGCCCAGAATCCAGGGAATTTTGGTAGATTACAACCAATGTATTAAAGGCGCAATATAAATACAAGTTATTGTTGTTGTAACCATGAAAATGCTCCTGAACACACGCAAAAACTATCTCCTTTTCTCCCCACAAATATTTTTTCTATTTTAATCTATCTTTGATAATTAAAATCTATTACGTTATGATTCTATCTGTAAGATGTCTAATTTCTAATCTTTTCCACAATTTGGCAGTTCAATGTTGTGTTTGATTTCTTGTTGTTCCTCATTTGGATCTAAAGGCAGTCTGTTTAAACCACTTCTCTATTTAAATCCTTATGGTCTAGTGCTATGACATTGGCCTAGAATTTTCTGCCAAGGTTACGGCGAATTTAATAGCACGTTCTATTACTAATGTGTAAATCTTGCAGCAACTTCTGGTGAGGAAGAGCTCCCCTGTGAGTTACCAATCGGCACAAGTTGCTGGATGATTTGTGGTGCTCTGCCATTAGCCTCGTGAAAATGCAAGCTCATTCTCAACCTCCCACGTTATTTTTAAGAACTTGCTGCAATTGCATATTAAACTCGAATTAAGTTCAGTGCAGAATGTTAGGGATAGTAATTAACAGCCTAACTACCCTTTTAACGATGTGATAAATGATGGTCTTGCAGGCCGGTATCGCGCCGATTTCTGGGCCGGGACCTGTGACAGAGACTGCAGGTCCCACATTGGACTCTTCAGTCACCTGAGAACTCATTTTTAGTGTGGAAGCAAGTCATCCTCAAACCCAAGGGACTGCCTATGATGATGATGAGTACCTGACAGGTAGTAATCTTCCTGACTCCTGGAACTCTTTTTACAGGACCTGAATCCTATTCTTCTGTCGGTAGTGCTCTCACCTCTGAGTCAGAAAGTTGTGGGTTCAAGTCCCACTCCAGTGACTTAAGCACATAATCCAGGCTGACACCCCAGTGCAGTTACTGAGGGACTTGTATTGGCGAGTAGTACTTTTGGAGTGTATCACTGTTGTAATGTCAGAAACATGGCAGCCAATTCACCAATGGTGTTGAACTTCTTGAGTGTTGTTGGAACTGCACTCATCCAGGCAAGTGGAGAGTATTTCATCAGACTGACTTGTGCCTTGTAGATGGTGGAAAGGCTTTGGGGAGTCAGGAGGTGAGGCACTCACAGCAGAATACCCAGCGTCTGACCTGCTCGTGTAGCCACAGTATTTATGTGGCTGGTCCAGTTAAGTTTTAGATCAATGGTGATCCCTAGGTTGTTGACGGTGGGGGCTTCAACAATGGTAATGCCATTGAATATCAAGAAGCGATGGTTGGACTCTCGTTTGTTGGAAATGATCATTGCCTGGCATTTGCGTGACGCGAATGTTACTTGCCATTTATCAGCCCAGGCCTGAATTGTCGTTCAGGTCTTGTTGCATCCGACCATGGACTGCTTCATTTTCTGAGGAGTTACAAATGGAACTGAACACTGTGCAATCATCAGCGAACATCCCCATTTCTGACCTTATGATGGAGTGAAGGTCATTGATGAAGCAGCATAAGATAGTTGGGCCTAGGACACTGCCCTGAGGAACTCCTGTAGTGATGTCGTGGAGCTGGGATGATTGACATCCAGCAACCACAACTATCTTCCTTTGTGTTAAGTATGACTCCAGCCAGTGGAGAGTTCCCCTCCTTATTCCTTATGTTGTTATTATGTTCCTAACCTTCCCATTTGGAAGACAGCACAGTTACAGTGGTGACCATCAATTGCTTTCAAAATTGATAGCCCCAATACCTATGAGTTCCTGCACTAAACTCTCTTCTCTTGAACAACTGGTGCAAGCAGTATTGTATGAAGCTGCCCTCCCTGAGTTGCAGTCAAGTAGTCAGTATTGACAATTTATTCGCCTAGGCAATGCCATAGCATACTGTTACACTTTCTACCTTGTTCCATATCTAAGTACCTCTCCTTTGCACCTGCTCGTTTCCTATCAGCCCTACTTTATCTGCCCATTCAATACCAGCACCCTGCAATTCACCCAACGTTTTGCCATTCAGGTCGATGTCTAAATGTTGCGAGGTGTGTCACTTAATGCATGTGGTGGGAGTACTGATGACTTAGTGTGCAGACTATTCTTGCTTTGCTGAGATCTTAATTCTCCTTGTTCGATGAAAAGAAAAGAGAAATAAACACCTTCTTCAAATAGCTTATTCATTTAGGTATTTAATTGTTGCTCCATGAAACAATCAGCACTTGATGGGACAAGTGAACTGAATCATAGAACTTATGATTCATATGGTACGTCCCATTTGGTTTGCACATCTGTTTATGCAACTCTCCAAAATCCTCAGGCAGTCTTCTAAAGTCTCACTCCTGATTAATTGAGCAAGTCTAGTCTCATATGGTTAATGGTTTCTCCTGGAGGTTCCATCACCTATGCTTCCTTGCACTTCTTTAATGTGCTACTATTGGGCCAACTTTGCCCAACCCTTTTTTTCGGCGCACTTACCTTTGCGCACTGGAAAGAGTGCCGGATAAAAGGGGCCCCATCCTGGTCACTCTTCGAAGTCCCTGGAGTCGTGGCGTGGCGTGCAGACTGAAGCGGGTGTTGGAGCAACAGGCCAGCGCAGAAAGCACTGCCGGCACCTGCGCGCATGCTCCTGCTCTCCCGCGTGTCCTGTGGGCTGTGAGCAGGACCCGATGCTCGCAGCCCCTATACCTGGCCGAAGGGACACCCGATCTCGCCGCACCCTAGCCTCGGCCGAGTGGCCTCCCGCACCGGCCGGTCGGCCCGCTGAGTTCCTGGGCGAGGTAGGACTTCGGTTTTATTTTTTATTTAGTGGTTGTGTGTGCTTGAGAGTTTTGTTTGGGGTGGGGGAGGAGGAGAGTTTTGGCCAGGGGGGGGAAGAGAGAGTGTATTGGGCGGGGGGGGGGGAGAGAAAGAGTGTATTGGGGGGGGAGGAGGAGAGTTTTGGCGAGGGGGGGGAAGAGAGAGTGTATTGGGCGGGGGGGGGGGAGAGAAAGAGTGTATTGGGGGGGGGAGGAGGAGAGTTTTGGCGAGGGGGGGGAAGAGAGAGTGTATTGGGCGGGGGGGGGGGGAGAGAAAGAATGTATTGGGGGGAGAGAAAGAGTGTATTGGGGGGGGGGAGAGAAAGAGTGTATTGGGGAGGGAGGAGGAGGGTTTTGGCGAGGGGGGGAAGAGAGAGTGTATTGGGCGGGGGGGGCGAGAGAAAGAATGTATTGGGGGGGAGAGAAAGAGTGTATTGGGGGTGGGGGAGGAGTGTTTTGGGGAGGGGTGGGAGAAAGAGTGTTTTGTATTCCAGAATCTCTCTCTCTGGCTACCCTCCACCCCCACCGTGACATCGCGGCCAGCAAGCTCGCATTTCTCCGATAGGATTTAATTCATTTTTATTAGTATTTTAATTGTTTGAGCTTTTCCTTGCAATGTTTGGTGCTTGGTTATTGAGGTCCTCTCCTGTTCCCTTCCTTTCCCTATCCCTGCCCTAATGTCTGCCAAATGTGTGCTGCTTTTTCTTCACTGCCCGCAAGGTTTTTCAGAGCTGGCCACCTACGCTGACCAAAGTCGATTTGGAGTAAGTTTTTGCTGGCCAAAGTGGCATAAATGGCCAAAACTGGTGTAAGTGTCTGGGAACGCCCCCTTTTGAAACAAAAACTGACCTAAAAAAAATCGTACCTAACTGACATACTCTGGAGCAAATTTTGGAGGGGAAATGGCATTTTTTAACTTACGCCACAAAAAACAACTTACTTCCAAAAAATAGATTGAGACAGGGTGAAATTCAGACATTTCTCACAGTCAGTGTGAACAAGTATTTTACATGCCCATAGGAAGACAGTATTCTGGCACAAGTATGTAAATTGATTTATCATGGTCATTATGAACAAGCCCTCAAATTTTCACACACATATTTTATACGCAGTGTATACACATACATATACAGTATCCATACACCCATATATGTGTCCATCATTTGCCATATATTTCTATTGTGAAAATCTTGTCGTAATGTTGTCTTAATGTGTTTTTTCACTGTGTTGTGAAAGATTTTCCAGGTCTCTTTCCACATAGGTGAAAGCATTGCAGGGATATGGGGAAAGAGCGGGATAGTGGGACTAACTGGATTGCTCTTCGAAAGAGCCACGCAGACTCAATGGGCCGAATGGCCTCCTTCTGTTCTGCACTCTTCTATGATTCTATGGTTGTTACTGTACAGGGCATTGACTTCTCTGGTATTGCTATGCTCTTCGTTTGCTTTATATTAAACTCGACGGCCCCATGGATTAAAAAATATCCTTTATTTTTTCCAGTACACCATTTGCTATCACCTCCAGGGGCTAGACTTTGCATTAGTCTCCAGATTGCCCAAAAGTGGGTGGTATTTCCAGCGTTACGTTGACATTGTTTTTTGTGATCACCGGAATATCACCCATTTTCAAACCCACTAGTTTGCACTTTTTAATTTGGGCGTAGCGATGTGAAATGGGCGCTAGCGGTTTATTCAGCCGTGCAAGGCTGGCATCCATAGCAATGGTCTTTTCCCGCATTTCAGGAGGTTAGGGGTCATCTGCATATGCGCAGAAGAGAGTGAAAGTGAAAGAGAGATAGAGAGAGAGAGGAGAAAGCTGGTAGTGTGGTCTGTGGATTATTGGATTATTGGAGAGACTGGAGTTATTTTTGAGCTATTTGTGAATTATTTGAAATTATTTGATATCTAAATGGATGCAATTGAATTTATTGAAAGAAGGATGAGCGAGGAGGAGGAAGAAGGAGTGGCGGAAGCGGTAGAAATGGGAAGACGTAGGCGTGCAAAGCGCTTTAGTGAGGAGGCCAATGCTGCCTTAGTGACAGAGGTCGACAATAGGTGGGTTTAATTGACCCAGGATGGGTGTGGGAAACCCCCTCCCCCCTCCTCCCCGGGTTTATCAAAGGATATGGACGGAGATAGCAAAGATGATATCTGCTAGCGCTCATGAGGTGAAGGAGTCCAACCAGTGCCGGAAGCACATGGAATGATCTTGTTGGATCAGGCAGAGTAAGTATTACATTTATTTATATTTATTTATATAATAAATTGTAATTGTAATTGCAATGATGCAATGATTAATTTAAATGCAGATCTGATGTAATGCAGTTAGACTGGTAATCATTTAATCCAAACCTCGATCTTCTTCAAGTTATTCGCAGATGGTAGATATAACAATGCATGCGATATGTATAACGTTTACAGTGACTATGATTAGCTTGGGCTGACTAATTGTGAATTGTCTGTGTGTTGTGTTATGTTGTGTCATATTATTATTATTAATATTAATAATAATAATTATATGATATCTGTCAGTAATCTGCTATCGGTTTTATCTGTAAAAGTATCTAGCAATGATCTTATGCCATGCCATGCTCTTGTCATCTTTGCAGAAGAAACTTTTGAAGAATAGGGCCGAGCAGTGGTGCACGGGTGGCGGCCAAGCTGAGATTAGCGCCCTGACTGATCTGGAAGAGCAGGCGTTGGCACTGGTGGGTGTCCACAAACGGTCTGCCACCCGTGCAGCATCTGAACCCGTTCTCATGCCACATGAGTAATGTATAAACCATTGGGTGCTTTAAAGTAATTTAATGCCACTAATTTCCGTATAATATATGATTGATGTAATGTTATGTAATTATATATAATTAATGATGGGATCATGAAATATCATTGTAATGCAACACAGATTCTGTACTATCATGATGTTAATTATACGTGATGTCTGTCAGTATATTTATAGCAGTAGTGTTGCTCTCGTGCATATGTCTGCGTAGCGTAAGCATTCCCATGTGACCCTAGCACCCCCTTCTCTTCTAATGACCTCATTTATGTTTTCTAGCTTGCCAGATAGTGCAGGCGCAAGCCTTCCAGGAACCCCAGGCACCCCAGGATCCTGCTGTGGTTGTTGTCTCTGGAGGCGACGAGGCAAGGGTGTCACCCATCTTGCTGCAGGTCCTCCTCTCCACTGAGGATAGTGAAGAGGTGGAGGAGGAGCCCACAGCCATTTCGACAAGTGTTCCTGCGGCCGCGTCCTCTTCAACCAAGGAGGTAGCGGGGCCAAGCGCTTTGCAGCAGGGCACCCCGAGTGGTTCCATGCCGGCGCCGACCCCGCGGAGGTTGCTTCGGCGCAGTCGGACTGCTCCAAGAGCGGTTGATCTGAGTGTGGACATGGTAAACTTGTCCAGGACGAACATCAAAATTGGTCAGGAGCTCCTCCAAGCAATGGGCGGGTTATCTGGCCAAGTTGCAACACTGTCCGTGATCGTTGCAGAGAAGATGACATGGCTAGCAGTGGCACTGGAGAGAATAGCCGGGAACACAAATGTCAGAGGGCAGCCAGTGGTCCGGAAATACGACACTGCACCCCAAGGTGCCGTACCCCTATTGCTCGAGACACATGCGAGTCAGAAGGAAGCTCTTACTTCTGGCTCGGAGGACGATTTCTCGGAAATGTTCTCTCCATCTACAGCCCAATCAATGGCTCTGCCGTCAACCCCTCCCTCCCCCGCCCCCACCCCCATGGAAGCAGCGCTCGAGGTGCCCTCCTGCAAATCGACCTGGAGCTGGTATGGGGAGGGGGAAAGGTAGGGTAAAGACGCGGGGCGGGGCCGGGGGCGGGGGCAGGGGAAGGAGGACATGGCCGCAGGTAGGCAGGGAAGGAGGGAGGGTTATTGTTCTTGTTAATTTTTTTTAATTGCTGAATGTTGGGTGGGTGTTTGAATTGTTTAAATTGTTTAAATTATGTTGATGTTGTTGTTGTTCATTTTTCAATTAAAACATTTTCAACTTTTTCACTGTTGGGTTGGGGTTGGGGATTTGGTGCATCTATGCTTATAAAAATCGTTGTTGTTTTTGTTTATAACATTTATTGTTATTTATAAATGTTTCACTGTTGGGGTGGGGGTAGGGGAGGGGGTACTGTTGTGTTGTGTTTGTTTAAAAAAAAGAGTTTTTATTAATAACATTAAAACATTTTTATTTAACTTAACATTGTTCTGCATTGTCTTCAGATAGCAGAAACGTTAAGCATATACAAAGCTTGGAAAACACTAGCGAGGCCAGGCCAGGAGAGGCAAAGATTAAATGTAACGTGAATCAACTGTAACTGTTACCGTCACCAACGTAACGTAAATCATTCATTTATGAGCTGCAGACACAACAATCTTGCAGCTGCGTAACTACCACCAATGTTATTTCAAGCAAATCATTAATTTATGAGCTGCTGATGCAACAGTCTTGCAGCTGCGTAACCACCACAGGCCCTTTCCTGTGGCATAGAGGAAGGTGGGGGTATGGTTTCAATGCCAGCCTGATTGTCCTCCCCAAGGTCATCGTCCACCTCCTCTTCCTCATCTTCCGCCTCTCCTCTCTCCTGAGGCGGACCAGCAGTCCCAGCTAGCAATTCTTGTCCCCTCCTGATAGCCAAATTATGCAGCATGCAGCACACCACAATGAATTGAGCAAACTACTCAGGGTGGTATTGTAATTAGTCTCCTGAATGGTCCAGGCATCTGAAGCGCTGCTTAAGCACTCCAATTGTCATTTCGACGATAATGCCTGTGACTATGTGGCTTTCGTTGTATCGCTTCTCGGCTTCCGTCTGGTGTTTACGCAGGGGGAGTCATCAACCAGCTGGCGAGGCTATATCCTTTAGCACCCAGCACCCAACTGTGTACTTGTGGCTGACTTTTAAACAGGTCAGAAACAGTGCTCTCACGCAAGATGTGCGCATCATGGATGCTTCCTGGAAATTTTGCATTGATTGCCATGATTATTTGCTTGTGGTCGACAACGAGTTGCACATTCAAGGAGTGGAACCCCTTTCAATTCCGAAAAACCTCTACATCCTGAAAAGGTGCTCGCATGGCGATGTGCATGCAGGCTATTGCTCCCTGCACCTTGGGGAAATTTTCTATTCTCGCGAAAACTAGAGCCCTCTCAGTCTGTGCCTGCCTGGTCATAGGGAAGCTTATAAAGTGCATCCTCCGAGCGTAAAGGACTTCAGTCATCTGTCGAATGTAGCAGTGTATGGCATGCTGAGAGATAGCGCAAATATCGCCAGCTGAGGCCTAAAAGGAGCCTAGAAGGAAAGTGCCGCAGTAACCTTGATCTCAACGGACAGTGCGGTTCTGATGGTGCTGTTAGGCTGCAGATCTCCCCTAATGAGCTGGCATATCTCACTGATGACCTCCTTTCAAAAGCGCAGTCTCCTAAGGCACGTGTTCTCGGACAAGTTCAGGAATGACAGCTTATTCCTGTAAGTGCATCGGATGTAAATTCTCCTCCTCCTCATAAGAATATAAGAAATAGGAACAGGAGTAGGCCATACAGCCCCTCGAGCCTGCTCCTCCATTCAATAGGATCATAGCTGATCTGATCATGGACTCAGCTCCACTTCCCACCCGCCCTCCCCCCCCCGCTCCCCATAACCCCTTATCCCCTTATCGTTTAAGAAACTGACTATTTCTGTCCTAAATGTATTCAATATCCCAGCTTCCACAGCTCTCTGAGGTAGCGAATTCCACAGATTTATAACCCTCTGAGAGAAGAAATTTCTCCTCATCTTTGTTTTAAATGGGCGGCCCCTTATTCTAAGACCATGCCCTCTAGTTCTAGGCTCCCCCTCAGTGGAAATATCCTATCTGCATCCACCTTGTCAAGCCCATTCATAATCTTATACGTTTCGATAAGATCATCTCTCATTCTTCTGAATGCCAATGAGTAGAGGCCCAACCTACTCAACCTTTCCTCATAAGTCAACCCCCTCATCCCCGGAATCAACCTAGTGAACCTTCTCTGAACTGCCTCCAGAGCATTCGTAAATATCCATTCGTAAATATGGAAACCAAAACTGCATGCAGTATTCCAGCCTCACCAATACCTTATATAGCTGCAGCAAGACTTCCCTGCTTTTATACACCATCCCCTTTGCAATAAAGGCCAAGATTCCATTGGCCTTCCCGATCACTTGCTGTACCTGCATACTGTCCTTTTGCGTTTCATGCACAAGTACCGCCAGATCCCGCTGTACTGCAGCACTTTGCAATCTTTCTCCATTTAAATAATAACTTTCTCTTTGATTTTTTTCTGCCAAAGTGCATGAGCTCACACTTTCCAACATTATACTCCATCTGCAAAATTTTTGCCCACTCACTTAGCCTGTCTACGTCCTTTTGCAGATTTTGTGTGTCTTCCTCACACATTGCTTTTCCTCCTATCTTTGTATCGTCAGCAAACTTGGCTAGGTTACCCTCAGTCCCTTCTTCCAAGTTGTTAATATATATTGTAAATAGTTGGGGTCCCAGCACTGATCCCTGCAGCACCCCACTAGTTACTGGATGCCAACCAGAGAATTAACCATTTATCCTGACTCTCTGTTTTCTGTTCGTTAGCAAATCCTCTATCCATGCTAATATATTACCCCCAACCCCGTGAACTTTTATCTTATGCAGTAACCTTTTATGTGGCACCTTGTCAAATGCCTTCTGGAAGTCCAAATACACCACATCCACTGGTTCCCCTTTATCCACCCTGTTTGTTACATCTTCGAAGAACTCCAGCAAATTTGTCAAATATGACTTCCCCTTCATAAATCCATGCTGACTCTGCCTGACCGAATTTTGTTTTCCAAATGTCCTGCTATTGCTTCTTTAATAATGGATTCCAACATCTCCCCAACCACAGATGTTAGGCTAACTGGTCTATAGTTTCCTGCTTTTTGTCTGCTTCCTTTTTTAAATAGGGGCATTACATTTGCAGTTTTCCAATCTGCTGGGACGGTCCCAGAATCCAGGGAATTTTGGTAAATTACAACCAATGCATCCACAATCCCTGCTGGTACTTCTCTTAAGACCCTAGGATGCAAGCCATCAGGTCCAGGGAATTTATCCACTTTTAGTCCCATTATCTTACTGAGTACCACCTCCTTAGTGATTGTGATTGTGTTAAGTTCCCCCCCTCCCCCATAGACCCTTGGCTATCCACTGTTGGAATATTGTTAGTGTCCTCTACCGTAAAGACTGATACAAAATATTTGTTCAAAGTTTCTGTCATCTCCATGTTCCCCATTACTAATTCCCCGGTCTCATCCTCAAAGGGATCAACATTCATTTTAGCCACTCTTTTCCTTTTTATAGACCTATAACAACTCTTGCTATCTGTTTTTATATTTTGGGCTAGTTTACTTTCATAGTCTATCTTCCCTTCCTTAATCATTTTTTAGTCATTCTTTGCTGGCTTTTAAAAGCTTCCCAGTCTTCTGTCATCCCACTAGTTTTGGCCACTTTGTATGCCCTTGATTTTAATTGGATACCGTCCTTAATTTCCTTAGTTCTCTTACACCCTTTCCTCTTCATATTTTTTTTGAGAGTTGTGAAATATCTCCTTAAATGTACACCACTGTTCATCAACCGTCCTGCACTTTAATCTAATTTCCAAGTCTACTTTACCCAACTCTGCCCTCATACCTTCATAGTCTCCTTTATTTAAGCTTAGTACGCTGGTTAGAGATCCAACTTTCTCACCCTCCATCTGGATTTGAAATTCAATCATGCCAAGGGAATCCTTTACTAGGAGATTGTTTATTAATCCTGTCTCATTACACAGGACCCGATCTAAGATAGCCTGCCCCCTATTGCTCAAGGAACCCATCCCTTATGCACTCTATGAACTCCTCTTCAAGGCTACCCTGACCAATTTGATTTGTCCAATCAATATAGAGGTTAAAATCACTCATGATTATTGCTGTTCCCTTTTTACAAGCCCCCACTATTTCCTGGTTTATGCTCCAACCAACAGAGTTGCTACTGTTAGGGAGCCTATAGACTACGCCCACCAGTGACTTTTCCCCCTTATTGTTCCTTATCTCCACCCAAACTGTTTCAACACCCTTATCATTTGACCCAATATAATTTCTTACTATTGCAGTGATTCCATCTTTTATCAATAGAGCTACCCCACATCCTTTTCCTTTCTGTCTTTCCTTCCGGATTGTCAACTACCCCTGAATATTTAATTCCCAGTCCTGGTCACGTTGCAACCACGTTTCTGTAATAGCTATCAGATCATACCCATTTGTCTCAATTTGTGCCACCAACTCATCTATTTTGTTACAAATGCTGCATGCATTTAGACAAAGTGCCTTTAAGTTTTTTTTTTACCTTTTTTTCTACTTGTTTCCTCTCTCCTTCAAACTCACTTCCTTTATTTTTGCTTTCTAATTCCAGCTTTACTCCCCTCCCTACTGAATCTATTTTCAGGTTCACATCCCCCTGCCAAGCTAGTTTAAACCCCCCCCCCCAACAGTACAAGCAAAACCACCCGGGAGGATATTGGTCCTGGCTCTGTTGAGGTGCAACTCGTCTGGCTTGTACAGGTCCCACCTCCCCCAGAAGCGGTCCCAATGCCTCAGGAAACTAAAGCCCTCCCGCCTGCACCATCTCTCCAGCCACGTATTCATCTGCTCTATCCTCCTATATCTGTACTCACTAGCTTGTGGCACTGGGAGTAATCCGGAGATTACTACCTTTGAGGTCATGCTTTTTAATCTCTCTCCTAGCTCCCTAAACTCTGCCTGCAGGACCTCATCCCTCTTCCTACCTATGTCATTGGTACCGATATGGACCACAACCTCTGGCTGTTCACCGTCTCCCCCCAGAATGCCCTGCAGCCGCTCAGTGACATCCTTGACCCTGGCACCAGGGAGGCAACATACTATCCTGGAGTCATGTCTGCCGCTGCAGAAACGCCTGTCTGCTCCCCTGACTAGTGAATCCCTACCATTATAGCTCTTCCATTCTTTTTTCTCCTCTCCCTGTGCAGCTGAGCCACCCGTAGTGCCGTGGACTTGGCTCTGGCTGCACTCCCCAGAACAGCTACCGGTTGGAGAGCGAGATGGACTCAGGGGACTCTTGCACTACCTGCCTAGTCCTCCTCTTCTGTCCAGGGGTCACTCAACCCCAATCTGCCTGCGCACTCTTAAACTGTGGGGTGACCACCTCTAGAAACGTGCTATCCGCGTTGCTCTCACGGATGCACCGCAGTGACCCCAGCTGCCGCTCAAGCTCCAAAACACGGAGCTCGAGTTGGTACAGCTGGAGACATCTCCTGCACAAATGGTTGCGCCGGCTGTGCGAAGCACTCGGGACTTCCCACATGTCACAGGATGCGCAATCCACGGGACTGAGTTCCCTCTAGTTACACTCGCAACTATCGAGTAGCACTAAACTCTAAACCTTAGTACTACACACCCAGCCGCTACTCAGCAAACAGCCGATTTAATTAACTAGCTCTCCTTAGATAATAAAGATCACATATATTTACTGGCAGATGTTACTTACAACAATGCCAAAGGTTTCCGACTGAAAGGAAAAAGAAAAATACTCACCAATCCACCAGCCAATCACTTACACGCTGGGCAGTATTGCCACACTTCGGTTTTGGTTTTTTAAAAACTTTTTGTCCCTGCTCCTGTGGCTCCTCCGACGGTCGCGCCCTTTTTATGGGCTTCTCGATCCTCCCGCTCCTGCTCCTCCTCAGTCTGCCACCTCTTTGATTGGGCACATAATGCTCTAGAATATACCTTCTTCCATCTCTAGTCTGCAGCATGTGAGTAGTCATTAATACTGGCTGAGAAATTACGGGCCCCATTACTATTACTATATGTATTCTTCAGAAATAATAAATTGCCCTCCAAAAACTCATATAAAAAATTCAAATTGATCACAATATGATTAGATGGTTGTTCAGATTTTAAAACCACCTTAAAAACACTCGCAAAATAATTCAAAACTCCCAGAACTTGAAGCAGCCTTTTATATGAAAAGTCCTCCGAGTTACAAAATGGCTTCCATACCGCTGGGTTAAGGTCAGGTGAGTGCAGCTTTTTTTGAGCGATTTTTTGGGCGAGCGATGTTTTCGGCGATATATGGGCGAGATGTCGAATGTAACGCTCAGCGATATTCTGGGCGGTTTCTGGGTGTTAGTTTCCTTTAAAAACTGTATGCTGGGCAGTGCACTATTGTTGATGTCATAGGGCTGGACTTTCCAGTAGTGTCCAGATCGCCCAAAAGTAGGTGATATTTCCAGCGTTAGCATTTATATTGGCTTTTGTGATCACCGTAATATCGCCCATTTTCAAACCCGCTAGTTTCCATTTTATAATTTGGGCGTTAGTGGGAGTGATGTGAAATGGGCATTCGCGTTTTTTTTAGTCGTAAAAGGCCAGCGTTCATAGCAATGGTCTTTTCTCGCGTTTCAGGAGGTTAGGGGTCATCTGCACATGTGCAGAAGAGCGTGACAGTGGAGAGAGAGAGAGGAGAAAGCTTGTGTTGTTTGGAGTTTGAAGTATTGAGAGTAATGAAAGTGTTTGAGGAGAGTTTTGCATCAATTTTTCGAAAATTTCAGAATTAAATCAATTAAGTCCTACTATAATGGATCCAATTGAATCCACAGAAAGGATGATGAGTGAGGAGGAGGAAGAAGGAGTGGCGGAGGCAGGAGATATGGGAGGTCGTAGGCGGGCTAAGCGTTTTAGCAAGGAGGCCAATGCTGCCTTCGTGACTGAGGTTGAGAATCGGTGGGCACAATTAACCAGGGGTGGGCGTGGGAAACGCCCCCACCCCACCCCCCCCCCCCCCCCCCCCCGGGTCTATCAACGAATTTGAAGTGAGATTGCAGAGGTCATCTCTGCCAATACCCATGAGGTGAAGAAGCCGAACCAGTGCCGGAAGCACTGGAATGACATTGTTCGGTCTGAAAGAGTAAGTATTACATATATTTATATTTATTTATATAATTGTAATTGTAATTGTTATGATATAATGATTAATTTAAATGTAGATCTGATGCATTGTAGTTAGATCAGTAATCATTTAATACAAACCTCGATCTTAAACAATTTATTTGCAGACGTTAGGTATAACCATGCATGCGATATGTATAACATTTACGGTGGACAATCATGTGTGTTGTGTTGTGTTGTGTAATAATAATAATTTTTTAAAACCATCAGTAATCTATGTATCTGTAAAAGTACCTGGCAATGATCTTATGTCATGCCATGCAGTTGTCACCTTTTGCAGAAAAAGCTTTCAAAGGATAGGGCCGAGTAGCGGGGCACGGGTGGCAGCCTGGCAAATCTATGCGCCCTCACTAATCTCAAGGAGTGGACGCTGGCACTTGTAGGGGTGCACAATCGTTCGGCCACCCATGCTGCATCAGAACCTGTCCTCATGCCACGTGAGTAAAGTATAAACCATTGGGTGATGTAAAGTAAATTATTGCCACTTATATCCGTAAAATATATGATTGATGATTTATTGATGCAATGTTATAAGAACATAAGAACATAAGAAATAGGAACAGGAGTAGGCCATACGGCCCCTCGAGCCTGCTCCGCCATTCAATAAGATCATGGCTGATCTGATCATGGACTCAGCTCCACTTCCCTGTCCACTCCCCATAACCCCTAACCTCTTATTGTTTAAGAAACTGTCTATTTCGGTCTTAAATTTATTCAATGTCCCAGTTTCCACAGCTCTCTGAGGCAGCAAATTCCACAGATTTACAACCCTCTGAGAGTGTAATGTTATGTTATGTTATGTTGTTATGTTATGTTATGTAATTAATAATGGAATTATGAAAATCACTGCAATGCAGATTTTGTACCATCATAATGTTCATAAAATGTGATGTCTGTCATCATTCTTATGGCAGTCGTGTTGCTCTCATGCATATGCCTGTGTAGCTTTGAGTACTGTTGGGGGAGATGACTCATCAGGGGAGGGCAGCAGCAGCCAAGTCCATGGCACCATGGGTGGCTCTGCTGCACAGGAGGGTATGAAAAAGAGTGGGAGAGCTATAGTGATAGGGGATTCTATTGTAAGGGGAATAGATAGACGTTTCTGTGGCCGCAACCGAGACTCCAGGATGGTATGTTGCCTCCCTGGTGCAAGGGTCAAGGATGTCTCGGAGCGGGTGCAGGACATTTTGAAGGGGTAGGGTGAACAGCCAGTTGTCATGGTGCATAGAGGTACCAACGATATAGGAAAAAAACGGGATGAGGTCATACGAGACGAATTTAGGGAGCTAGGAGCTAAATTAAAAAGTAGGACCTCAAAAGTAGTAATCTCAGGATTGCTACCAGTGCCACATGCTAGTCAGAGTAGGAATCGTAGGATAGCTCAGATGAATACATGGCTTGAGGAGTGGTGCAGAAGGGAGGGATTCAAATTCCTGGGACATTGGAACCGGTTCTGGGGGAGGTGGGACCAGTACAAACCGGACGGTCTGCACCTGGGCAGGACCGAAACCAATGTCCTAGGGGGAGTGTTTGCTCGTGCTGTTAGGGAGGGGTTAAACCAAAATGGCAGGGGGATGGGAACCTATGCAGGGAGACAGAGGGAAGTAGGATGGGGACAGAAGCAAAAGATACAAAGAAGAAAAGTAAAAGTGGAGGGCAGTGAAACCTAAGGCAAAAAGCAAAAAGGGCCACATGACAGCAAAATCCTAAAGGGCGAAAGGATGTTAAAAAGACAAGCCTGAAGGCTCTGTGCCTCAATGCGAGGAGTATTTGGAATAAGGTGGACGAATTAACTGCGCAGATAGCAGTTAACGGATATGATGTAATTGGCATCACGGAGACATGGCTCCAGGGTGACCAAGGCTGGGAACTCAATATCCAGGGGTATTCAACATTTAGGAAGGATAGACAGGAAGGAAAAGGAGGTGGGGTGGCGTTGCCGGTTAAAGAGGAAATTAATGCAATAGTAAGGAAGGACATTAGCTTAGACGATGTGGAATCTGTACGGGTGGAGCTACGGAATACCAAAGGGCAGAAAACGCTAGTGGGAGTTGTGTATAGACCACCAAACAGTAGTAATGAGGATGCGGACAGCATCAAACAAGAAATTAGGGATGCGTGCAATAAAGGTACAGCAGTTATCATGGGCGACTTTAATCCACATATTGACTGGGCTAACCAAACTGGTAGCAATGTGATGGAGGAGGATTTCCTGGAGTGCATTAGGGATGGTTTTCTAGACCAATATGTTGAGGAACCAACTAGAGGGCTGGCCGTCCTAGACTGGGTGATGTGTAATGAGAAAGGACTAATTAACAATCTTGTTGTGTGATGCCCCTTGGGGAAGAGTGACCTTAATATGGTAGAATTCTTTATTAAGATGGAGTGTGACACAGTTAATTCAAAGACTAGGATCCTGAACGTGGGGAAAGGTAACTTCAAATGTATGAGACGTGACTTGGCTAGAATGGACTGGCGAGTGATACTTAAAGGGTTGACGGTGGATAGGCAATGGCAAACATTTAAAGATCACATGGATGAACTTCAACAATTGTACATCACTGGCTGGAGTAAAAATAAAACGGGGAAGGTGGCTCAACCATGGCTAACAAGGGAAATTAAGTATAGTGTTAAATCCAAGGAAGAGGCATATAAATTGGTGAGAAAAAGCAGCAAACCTGTGGACTAGGAGAATTTTGCAATGCAGCAGAGGAGGACAAAGGGTTTAATTAGGAGGGGGAAAATACAGTATGAGAGGAAGTTTGTTGGGAACATAAAAGCTGACGACAAAAGCTTCTATAGATATGTGAAGAGAAAAAGATTAGTGAAAACAAACTTAAGTCCCTTGCAGTCAAATTCAGGTGAATTTATAATGGGGAACAAAGAAATGGTGGACCAGTTAAATAAATACTTTGGTTCTGTTTTCACAAAGGAAGATACAAATAACCTTCCAGAAATACTAGGGGACCGAGGGTCTAGTGAGAAGGAGGAATTGAAGGATATCCTCATAAAGCGGGAAATTGTGTTAGGGAAATTGATGGGATTGAAGGCTGATAAATCCCCGGGGCCTGATAGTCTGCATCTCAGAGTACTTAAGGAAGTGGCCATAGAAATAATGGATGCATTGGTGATCATTTTCCAACAGTCTATCGACTGTGGATCAGTTCCTATGGACTGGAGGGTAGCTAATGTAATACCACTGTTTAAAAAAGGAGGGAGAGAGAAAACAGGTAATTATAGACCGGTTAGCCTGACATTAGTAGTGGGGAAAATGTTGGAATCAATTATTAAAGATGAAATAGCAGCGCATTTGGAAAGCAGCATGGATTTATGAAAGGGAAATCATGCTTGACAAATCATCTGGAATTTTTTGAGGATGTAACTAGTAGAGTGGACAGGGGAGAACCAGTGGATGTGGTGTATTTGGACTTTCAAAAGGCTTTTGATAAGGTCCCACTCAAGAGATTGGTGTGCAAAATCAAAGCACATGATATTGGGGGTAATGTACTGACGTGGATAGAGAACTGGTTGACAGACAGGAAGCAGAGAGTCGGGATAAACGGGTCCTTTTCAGAATGGCAGGCAGTGATTAGTGGAGTACCACAGGGCTCAGTGCTGGGACTGCAGCTCTTTACAATATACATTAATGATTTAGATGAAGGAATTGAGTATAATATCTCCAAGTTTGCAGATGACACTAAACTGGGTGGCGGTGTGAGCTGTGAGGAGGACGCTAAGAGGCTACAGGGTTACTTGGACAGGTTAGGGTGAGTGGGCAAATGTATGCCAGATGCAGATGCAGTATAATGTGGATAAATGTGAGGATATCCACTTTGGGGGCAAAAACACGAAGGCAGAATATTATCTAAATGGCGGCAGATTAGGAAAAGGGGAGGTGCAACGAGACCTGGATGTCATGGTTCATCAGTCATTGAAAGTTGGCATGTAGGTACAGCAGGTGGTGAAGAAGGCAAATGGTACGTTGGCCTTCATAGCTAGAGGATTTGAGTATAGGAGCAGGGAGGTCTTACTGCAGTTGTACAGGGCCTTAGTGAGGCCTCACCTGGAATATTGTGTTCGATTTTGGTCTCCTAATCTGAGGAAGGATGTTCTTGCTATTGAGGGAGTGCAGCGAAGGTTCACCAGACTGATTCCCGGAATGGCAGGACTGACATATGAGGAGAGATTGGATCAACTGGGCCTTTATTTACTGGAGTTAAGAAGGATGAGAGGGGATCTCATAGAAACTTACAAGATTCTGATGGAACTGGACAGGTTAGATGCAGGAAGAATGTTTTCGATGATGGGGAAGTCCAGAACCAAGGGACACAGTCTTAGGATAAGGGGTAGGCCATTTAGGACTGAGATGAGGAGAAACTTCTTCACTCAGAGAGTTGTTAACCTGTGGAATTCCCTACCGCAGAGAGTTGTTGATGTCAGTTCATTGGATATATTCAAGAGGGAGTTAGATATGGCCCTTACAGCTAAAGGGATCAAGGGGTATGGAGAGAAAGCAGGAATGGGGTACTGAGGGAATGATCAGCCATGAGCTTATTGAATGGTGGTGAAGGCTCGAAGGGCCGAATGGCCTACTCCTGCACCTATTTTCTATGTTTCTATGTTTAGCCTTTGGATTCCCATGTGACACTAGCACCCCTTTCTCCTCTAATTACCTCTTTTATGTTTTCTAGCTCAACCAAGAGAGCAGGCTGTGGAAAACGAACCACCACATCAATCGCATTAACCTATGGATCCGGTCTTACTTATTTCTGGAGGCGAGGAGCCCCGAATCTCACCCATTCTGCTGCAGGTCTGAATCTCCACTGAGGACACTGAGGAGGTGGAGGAGGAGCCTGCAGCAGCAGCAGCAGTACCTTCCAGTGTTCCTGTGGCCAAGTCCTCCTCGATCAAGGGGGTAATGGGGCCAAACGCTTTGCCGCAGGGCGCCTCAAGTGATTCACTGTGGGTAACGACTCCGCAGAGGTTGGTTCGCCACAGTAAGACTGCTCCACGAATGGTAGATCTTAGCGTGGACATGGTAAACTTGTCCAGGAGGAGCGTTGAAATAGGTCAAGAGCTCCTCCAGGTAACGGGAGGAATATCTCAGCAGATGGCCATCCTATCCGCGAACATGAACGAGAAAATGACACGGCTAGTGGTGGCCCTGGAGGTAATAGCCAGGAACACTGCTGCCAGAGGGCGAGTGTTCCCGGAATCTGGCACTGCACTCCAAGGTGTCGCACCCCCATTGCCTGAGACTCATGCGAGCCAGGAGGAAGCTCCTGCTTCTGGCTTGGAGGACGTTTCCGCAGAAATGTCTTCTCCACTATTATCACCCCAATCAGATCTGCCGTCAGCCCCCCCGCAACCCCCCCCCCCCCCCCCCACACCCCCAACCGAAGCAGTGCTTCAGGAGCACTGCGGAAAAGCGGCTTGGCGTTGGTAGGGGACAGGGAAGAGGTGGTGTTCAGACCTGGGGGAGGGGAAAGGAAAGAGGAGCGTAGCCGCAGGGAGGGATGGAGGGAGGAAGGATTGTTGTTGTGAGGTGGGTGTGTGTTTGGGTTTTGTGTTAGTTGTTTAAATTGTTGCTGTTTTTAAATGTTTAATTGTTGGGATGGTTTGGGGGAGGGCGGGGTGTGGGGGTGGGGGGGTGCATGCAGTTTTATTGAAATCTGTTGTTATTGTGTTAAAATGTTAAAATGTTCAAAGTTTGGGTTGGGGTGGGGAAAGTGGGTAGAGTTGTGTTGTGTTATGTTTTTTTCTGATGAAAAAAAATTATCATTGCAAAATTTAATTTTTTTAAATTTAACTCAACATTGTTGTGGATTGTCTTCAAATAGTTGTCATGTTAAACACTGGCGAGTCCATACCATGAAATGCGAACATCAAACGTAACGTAAAGCAATCGTAACTGTAACTGTCACCAACATAATTCAAACCTTTAATTTATGAGCTGCAGTTGTGTAAATAACACCAACGTTAGTTCAAGCAAAGCGTTAATTTATGAGCTGCTGACGCAACAGTCTTGCAGCTGCGTAGCCACCACGGGCCCTTTCCTGCGGTCTAGAGTGGCGGGAGTGGGGGTGGGCATGGTTTTAACGTCAGCCTGAGTGTCTTCCCCGAAGTCATCGTCCACCTCATCTTCTTCCTCTTCTCCTCTCTCCTGAGGTGGACTGACAGTCCCATCTGGCATTTCTTGTCCCCTCCTGATAGCCAAGTTATGCAGCATGCAGCACACCACAATGAATTGAGCGACTTGCTCAGGGTGGTATTGGAGCTCGCCATCTGAGTGGTCCAGGCATCTGAAACGCTGCTTAAACACTCCAATTGTCTTTTCGACGATATTGAGTGTGGCTATGTGGCTTTCGTTGTATCGCTTCTCAGCTTCCGTCTGGCAAGGCTATATCCTTTATGCCCCAGCATCCAACCGTGTACTTGTGGCTGACTCTTAAACAGGTCAGAGACAGTGCCCTCACACAAGATGTGCGCATCATGGATGCTGCCTGAAAATTTTGCATTGACTGCCATAATTATTTGCTTGTGGTCGACAACGAGTTGCACATTCAAGGAGTGGAATCCCTTTCAGTTCCGAAAAACCTCTGTATCCTGAAAAGGTGCTCGCGTGGCAATGTGCGTGCAGTCTATTACTCCCTACACTTTGGGGAAGTTTGCTACTCTCGCGAAACCTAGAGCCCTTTCACTCTATGCCTCCCTGGTCATAGGGAAGATTATAAATTCCATCCTCCAAGCATAAAGGGCTGCAGTCACCTGTCGAATGCAGCAATGTGTGGCATGCTGAGAGATAGTGCAAATGTCGCCAGCTGAGGCCGGAAAGGAGCCCGATGCATAGAAGGAAAGTGCCGCAGTAACCTTGACCTCAACAGACAGTGTGGTCCTGATGGTGCTGTTAGGCTGCAGATCTCCCCTAATGAGCTGGCATATCTCACTGATGACCTCCTTTCAGAAGCACAATCTCCTAAGGCACATGTTCTCGGACAAGTTCAGTTAAGACCGCTTCTCCCTGTAAGTGCGTTGGGTGTAAATTCTTCTCCTCCTCTGTCTGCCATCTATTTGATTGGGCACATAATGCTCTTCAACATACCTCCTCCCATCTCTAGTCTGCAGCATGTGTGTTGTCATCAATACTAGCTGAGAAATTACAGGCCCCATTACAATTACTATTATATATATTCTTCGGAAATAATAAATTTTCATCCGAAATCTCATAAAATAATGTCAATTCATTCACAATATAAGATGTTTCTTCTGATTTTAAATTCATCTTAAAGTAACTCACAGATTAAATCAAAGCTCCCCAGAACTTGAAGCAGCCTTTTATATGAAAAGTCCTCCGATTTACAAGATGGCTTTCATACCGCTGGGTTAAGGTCAGGTGAGTGCAGTCTTTTTTGAGCGATTTTTTGGGCAAGCGATCTTTTCGGCGATATAGAAGCGAGATGCTGAAAGTAACATTCGCCGATATTCTGGGTGATTTCTGGGCGTTAGTTTCCTTCAAAAACTGTATTCTGGGCGTTGACGTCATAAAAATATGGGCGGGCGGTTTAATTAATTCTCAGCGTTAACTTTATGCTGAAACTAACGCTGATGATAAATGGCCGATAAATGGGCATTAGACTTCATCTCAGCGGTTAAATGGACGGTAAGTGGACGGTAGCGAGATGAAACTGTTGGAAAGCCTAGCCTTATGTCCCAGTCATTAAATCCAGCTTTGAAAATTGGACTCTGAGCCATAATTGGAGAGTTGTTCTATCTCTTCCATAGTCCATAGCTGACATGAATGCTGACAACAGCCAGCTCCACCTCACTGCATCCTTCACTGACCCAACGGTAATTGCAAGACTCTCAAACAGTCCATACAAAATAAAACTTCCTCCGACTGAATATGGGCCAAATTGCGACTATTTTCTTTGGCTTCTCTCAGCACCTCAGAGCCTCTGGCCGCAAGTCCACCAACCTTCCCAGCATCCAACTCAACCCCAACTTCAGCTTCCTCCTTCACACCATCTTCATTACCAGAACCACTTTGTCCCAGCTCCGCCTGCCCCATTCCTATTTCTCCCTTTTTGTTGTCAAAACCCTGATCTACTCCTACAGCACTTCAAGACTTGATTTCCTCAATGTTTATCTATGTGGCCTCCCAACATCAATGCTTTGCAAGCTTCAATTCATCCAAAACAGCAAGGATTATAAATTAAGTCATGTAGTGCCCATGATCTAGATTTGAATATAAGAGATATGATTAAGAAGTTTGCAGATGATACAAAAATAGACTGCTAATAATGAAGAAGAAAGCTGCGGACTGCAGGAAGATATCAATCAACTGGTCAGGTGGGCAGAACAGTGGCGAATGAAACTTAATCCGGAGAAGTGTGAAGTAATGCATTTGGGGAGGGCTAACAAGGAAAGGGAATACACATTAAATGGTAGGACACTGAGAAGTATAGAGGAACAAAGGGACCTGGGAGTGCATGTCCACAGATCCCTGAAGGTAACAGGCCAGATAGATAAGGTGGTTAAGAAGGTATATGGAATGTTTGCCTTTAATAGTCAAGGCATAGAATACAAGAGCAGGAGGGATATGCTTGAACTGTATAAAACACTGGTTAGGCCACAGCTGGAGTACTGTGTGCAATTCTGGTCACCACATTACAGGAAGAACGTGATTGCACTGGAGAGGGTACAGAGGAGATTTAAGCGGATGTTGCCGGGAGTGGAGAATCTAAGCTATGAGGACAGATTGGATAGGCTGGGTTTGTTTTCCTTGGAACAGATGAGACTGAGGGGAGGTGTATAAAATTATGAGGGGCCTAGATGTAGTGGATAGAAAGGGCCTATTTCCCTTAGCAGAGGGGTCAACAACCAGGGGGCATAAATTTAAAGTAATTGGTAGAAGGTTTAGAGGGGAATTGAGGGGAAATTTCTTCATGCAGATGGTGGTGGGGATCTGGAACTCACTGCCTGAAAGGGTCGTACAGGCAGAAACCCTTATCATATTTAAAAAGTACTTGGATGTGCACTTGAAGTGCCGTAACCTGCAGGGTTACGGACCTCGAGTTGGAAAGTGGGATTAGGCTGGATAGCCTCTTTATGGCTGGCATGGACACGATGGGCCGAAATGTCCTCCGATCTCCCTCTCATCCTGGACTCCAGTGGCACTGAGCCCAATTGTAGTATTCCTACCACTGCTTAAAATGAAATCAACAAACTCAGCACACATCCGAAGATCAAACCTGGTGTCTTCTTGGTCTGTTTAGTTCAGTTGCATTTATTGACCGAGCCATCTGCTCACCTAAAAGAAATATCGTTTTGCTCAGGTCCTAAGGCATTAACGTCATTTTATGAACTGTATCATGTGTCAAGGACAAGTTGCATGAGAGCAGCTGAAAGCAGCATACAAATGATTAGCCCCACAAAGAATATGCATTAGAAAAATAACGGAGCCATAAATCAAGGATTATTAATTAACCTTAGAGTTCGAGTTATGTCTATAAACCACTCAAACGCAGCTCTCATGGTTTATAACATTGTGTGGAATTCTTGATTGCAATCTTGCAACACATTCCAAGGAGTAGGATCACATTTCTACAAACCTGATAGATTTAATCAATGTTTGGGTCAAAGGTTTACCTTACATTCACGGAAGTCAATTTGTCAAGCTATATTGCAAATGCTTCTTTGAAATTCATTTTGTTCACTCCAAAGCACGTCATATATACATCCAAGCTGTCATGAATCAAACTGCTTTAAAGACTGATAGATAATTATCTCTGCCATAATATATGTAAGATACAGAACATCGAATCAGAGAAACATTCAGCATAGAAGGTGGCCATTCAGCCCATCGTGCCTGTGCCAGTTCTTTGGAAGAGCTATCCAATTAATCCTACTCCCCCGCTCTCTCCTCACAGCCCTGCAAATAACATACCAAACACATGCAACCAAAAATTCTCTGAATCACAGTTTCTTACTCACACATTACACTGAACTGTCTGAAGACTTTCATCCTTTTAAAAGTATAATTGCTCCCTCCATTATGTGAAGAAAAAAAGATTAGTGAAGACTAATGTAGGTCCCTTGCAGTCAGAATCAGGTGAATTCATAATGGGGAACAAGGAAATAGCAGACCATTTGAACAAATACTTTGGTTCTGTCTTCACTAAGGAAGACACGAATAACCTCCCAAAAATATTAGGGGACCGAGGGTCGAGTGAGAAGGGGGAACTGAGGGAAATCCTTATTAGTCAGGAAATAGTGTTAGGGAAATTGAAGGGACTGAAGGCCGATAAATCCCCAGGGCCTGATAGTCTGCATCCCAGAATACTTAAGGAAGTGGCCCTAGAAATAGTAGATGCATTGACGGTCATTTTCCAACAATCCATTGACTCTGGTTCAGTTCCTATGGATTGGAGGGTAGCTAATGTAACCCCACTTTTTAAAAAAGGAGGGAGAGAGAAAACAGGGAATTATAGACCGGTTAGCCTGACATCGGTGGTGGGGAAAATGTTGGAATCAATTATTAAAGATGTAATAGCAGTGCATTCGGAAAGCAGTGACAGGATCGGTCCAAGTCAGCATGGATTTATGAAAGGGAAATCATGCTTGGCAAATCTTCTAGAGTATTTTGAGAATGTAACTAGTAGAGTGGATAAAAGAGAATCAGTGGATAGTGTATTTGGACTTTCAAAAGGCTTTTGACAAGGTCCCACACAAGAGATTAGTGTGCAAAATTAAGGCACATGGTATTGGGGGTAATGTATTGACGTGAATAGAGAACTGGTTGGCAGACAGGAAGCAAAGAGTGGGAATAAATGGGTCCTTTTCAGAATAGCAGGCAGTGACTAGTGGGATGCCGCAGGGTTCAGTGCTGGGACCCCAGCTATTTACAACATACATTAATGATTTAGACGAAGGAATTGAATGTAATATCTCCAAGTTTGCAGATGACACTAAGCTGGGTGGCAGTGCGAGCTGCGAGGAGGATGCTAAGAGGCTGCAGGGGGACTCGGACAGGTTAGGTGAATGGGAAAATGCATGGCAGATGCAGTATAATGTGGATAAATGTGAGGTTATCCACTTTGGTGGCAAAAACAGGAAGGCAGATTATTATCTGAATGGTGACGGATTAGTAAAAGGGGAGCTGCAACGAGACCCGGGTGTCATGGAACATCAGTCATTGAAGGTAGGCTTGCATGTACAGCAGGCAGTAAAGAAAGCAAATGACATGCTGGCCTTCATAGCGAGGGGATTTGAGTATAGGCGCAGGGAGGTCTTACTGCAGTAGTACAGGGCCTTGGTGAGACCACACCTTGAGTATTGTGTGCAGTTTTGGTCTCCTAATCTGAGGAAGGACGTGCTTGTTATTGAGGGAGTGCAGCGAAGGTTCACCAGACTGATTCCCGGGATGGCAGGACTGACATATGAGGAAAGACTGGATCGGCTAGGCTTATACTCATTGGAATTTAGAAGAATGAGAGAGGATCTCATAGAAACTTATAAAATTCTGACGGGACTGGACAGGTTAGATGCAGGAAGAATGTTCCTGATGTTGGGGAAGTCCAGAACTAGGGGTCACAGTCTAAAGATAAGGGGTAAGCCATATAGGACCGAGATGAGGAGAAACTTTTTCACCCAGAGAGTTGTGAACCTGTGGAATTCTCTGCCATGCAAAGTTGTTGAGTCCAGTTCGTTGGACATATTCAAAAGGGAGTTAGATGTGGCCCTTATGGCTAAAGGGATCAAGGGGTATGGAGAGAAGGTAGGGGTGGGGTACTGAGGTTGTGTGATCAGCCATGATCATATTGAAAGGCGGTGAAGGCTCTAAGGGCCGAATGGCCTGCTCCTGCATCTATTTTCTATGTTTCTATGTTTCAATTATTCAAGTACTTTTACCTCCTCTTTCGTGTACCATTTGGCCATTGTACCGTGGTATTCCTAAACACAGAGCTTGTGTGGACCTTGCTCCAGGCCTTTGCCAGTGCAGTTTTTTTCCAGCAACTAGGAGGTGTGCAAGGGTAATGTGGCTTGACTACCATGAACTTTCACTTGTGCCTGCTGAGGAAACACTTTGCTCTTCCTTAAAAGCCAAATGGAAATCAAGAACACAGAATGTATGACTCATAAGTTTTGACTGAACAGGTATCTCCCACAACTCACGACCAGCATTGTGATATAATTTTCAGGTAACTCTAATGAGCAGTTCCTTCTTGTCACAGTCCCACCTCATAAGTGGATTTCATGTCCCTTTCAAACTCCAAGCCGTAACCCTCTGAGATCTATGCGTACCTAGGTTCTGGGCTCTTGAGCATCCCCGATTTAATCACTCCACCATTGGGGGCTGTGCCTTCAGCTGCCTAGTTCCTAAGCTCTGGAATTCACTTCCTAAACCTCTCCCGCCTCTCTGCCTCTCTCGCCTCCTTAAAACCTACCTCTTTGACCAAGCTTTTAGTCATCTATCCTAGTATTTACTTATGTGACTTGGTGTCAAAGTTTGTTTGATAACGCTCCTGTGAAGCCACTTAGGATGTTTTACTGCATTAAACGTGCTATATAAATGCACATTGTTATTGCTGTTGCAGACCCATGGTTTTCTGCACACACAGGGACCGCAAACAATCCTAGATTGCTAGAGGCCACCGCACTTTATTTCTCTCCAGGGTCACTTAACTCCATGTACCTGGTGTTGTCCCATAGTCCTTGATACCCTTACCTATTTGTATTCCCGTAGGAACTGGCACAAATCAGGATAACCATGACATCAATATATGAAATCAGAAAGATGCACAAGAAACAGGAAAAAGGAACCCACATGGAACTGACTATTCCAGAAACTGTTACATTCTACGTGAAAAGGTGAACAGCATGCAATTATTTATAAAATCGGATTGAAAGACTGGAGTAAAGAAAAAAAAGATGACATTGGAGACTTATGTGAGAAGAGCACCTCAACAATGAGAATAATACAGCAGGTACATTAAATATTGATTTAGACTTTAAAGCCAACATGCAAACATATTTAGTTATCTCCACTACAATCTGAGGTATATTGCCAAAAAAGTACAAATAATAATACATTTCGCTGTGCAATGTCTGTAAT
The DNA here is from genome assembly GCF_044704955.1 of Pristiophorus japonicus. NCBI lineage: Eukaryota > Metazoa > Chordata > Chondrichthyes > Pristiophoridae > Pristiophorus > Pristiophorus japonicus. The sequence continues at coordinate 313,516,184 of NC_091977.1, forward strand.
GCCACAGGAATCCTATGCAATGCTGTAGCATTATGTGCAAAAGATAAACAGTGATTTCAAAACAGTAATATAATTTTAACCATATCTTTGATTAAGTTCATATGTTTTCAATATTATCTTTTGTATATATGTTCACGAGATGTGGGCTGCATTTATTACTAATTCCTAGTTGCCCAAAGGTAGTGATGGGCCTTCTGCAGCAATTCTTTTTACAACTGAGTGGCTTGCTAGGCCATTTCAGAGCACATTAAAAGTAAAGCACATCTGTTTATAGGTTTATCAATAATAGGCTTTTGAGCTTTGCAAGGAGCCATTGTTCACAGAGAGGTAGAAGCAATCTCAGTCACAGAAGAAGTGGACACTGGCCCTAGGTACCCCGCAGGAGACTTGAGTGAATGGCAACATTACAACCAACATGGAGGAAAGGTACAAGTTTTTCACAAGTGTGGCAAACACATTAAATAGAAAGCAAATGTCTGCCAATTATATTCAGCCCAATGCATATTATATGATCTGACCATGTCTAAGTGTACTAAGGTATCCCAGTTTGAATTCCAGTATAACAACAGCTACTGGTATTTATATAACGCCTTTAACATAGTAAAATGTCCAAAGACACTTCACACAAAATTTGACACCGAGCCACATAAGGAGATATTAGGGCAGATGGTCAAAAGCTTGGTCAAAGAGGTAGGTTTTAAGTAGCGTCTAAAGGAGGTAGAGCGGCGGAGAGGTTTAGGGAGGTCATTCTAGAGCTTAGGTTCTAGGCAGCTGAAGACACGGCCACCAATGGTGGAGTGATTAAAATTGGGGTTGCTCAAGAGGCCAGGATTGGAGGTGTGCAGAGATCTCGGAGGGTTGGAGGGCTAGAGGAGATTACAGAGATAGGGAGGGTTGAGGCCATGGAGGGATTTGAAAACAAGGATGAGAATATTAAAATTGAGGTGTTGCTTAACCAGGAGCCAATGTAGGTCAGCGAAAAAGGGTTATATGGGTGAATAGGACTTGGTGCGTGTTAGGACACAGGCAGCAGAGTTTTAGATGACCTCAAGTTTAGGAAGGGTAGAAAGTGGGCCAGGAGTGTGTTGGAATAGTCAAGTCTCGAGGTAACAAAGCATGGATGAGGGCTTCAGTAGCAGATGAGCTAAGGAATCGGGTGATGTTAGATATCATCAATGGGCTGCTTGAATTTCTGGGAGAACAATAGGCTAGCATCTGCCCAATGTGACTGCCTAACGTGGCTGACATGTCCCCTTGTCATGTAATGGAAGACCTTTCTGAACATTTTCAGTAACCCAAAAAGAAGACATTGGCTGATCGTTGATGATGGGTATTTCTGTTCATCAACAAAATATTGCAAATCCCCCACCTTGCATGGTATCTGCTCAGTGGTTGCCGATGATTCTCTCTACCAGAATATTCTTTGTCTTCCTGTATTTCAATACTGTTGTCCAGAATGGTATGGCCTCAGAGCTGAATCAAAAAAATAAAGACATTGTGCAATGTATGACGCGAGGTTGCACCTATGCTGGAAATGGGGAACAATTGCTGCAGTTGTTGGTCAGGCAGGGAATAAGATTTATGTATGTACTTAAATCTGCAGGGAATAATAACAGCTTACTAAGGCAGTGTTGTGCACAGTGGATTTTAACTACTTTTACTGTATTGGCAGAATTTTAAGAAACGATTTCTTTAACTACCCAGATTGCTGGGACTGTCATCATCATAGGCAGTCCCTCGGAATCGAGGAAGACTTGTTTCCACTCTGAAGTGAGTTCTTTGGTGGCTGAACAGTCCAATACGAGAGCCACAGACTCTGTCACAGGTGGGACAGATAGTCATTGAGGGAAGGGGTGGGTGGGACTGGTTTGCCCACGCTCTTTCCGCTGCCTGCGCTTGATTTCTGCATGCTCTCGGTGTTGAGACTCAGTGCTCAGTGTCATGTATGTAGTCTTTATGTAACAACACTGCAATACTGTATAAACGTAAGAAATGCACACCTTGACCACAGGGAGTGAATTTGTGGGAGACACTCCTCACCTGGTCATCCAGGTATATAAAGGGAGGTCCCATGCAAGGTCATCACTTCTTGGTCCTGTGAATAAAGGTTCAGGTCATGGAGTGACCTTGTCCATAGAATGTGCCTTCGTGTGGATTTGTGGTATTGTGTAAGGACTTTACATTGGCGACGAGAAACGGGAATCAATGACCCACGAGAATGGCCACCGCCAGCACAGATGAACGGCACTGTGTTGGTGAGGACTGGGACGATTTCATTGAGAGGCTCCAGCAGAGTTTTGTCACGAAAAACTGGGAGACGCAGCGACCGACAAGCGAAGGGCTCATCTGTTGACCAGCTGTGGACCCTATACTTACGCGCTCATGAAAGACCTGCTAGCACCCGAGAAGCCGGCGGACAAAACCTTTGAAGAGCTCAGCAAATTAATCGATGAGCACCTCAAACCGGCGAGCAGCGTACACATGGCCCGACACTGATTCTATATCCACCGACGTCGGGAAGATCAGAGCATACCGGATTTCATTGCGGACCTCCGGCGCTTGGCCAGCCTCCTGCAGTTCACAGACGCCTGCAGGGGGGAGATGCTAAGGGATTTCTTTGTTGAGGGCATCGGTCAAGCTGGGATTTTCAGAAAGCTAATTGAGACCAAGGACTTAACCTTGGAAGCAGCGACGTTGATGGCTCAGGCTTTTATGGCGGGGGAGGAGGAAACCAAGATAATATACGTGCGCAATTCTGCCTCCAACGTGGCGATGGATCAGGGAGTCAATATCATAAACGCGACACAGAGCCCCATAGGCAGGCAAGGACAGTTCGACACACCCCAGGCAGCAGTAGACCCAAGAGTAAGTCTCCAACAGAGACGATGGCAGGCTGAATGGACATTTACGCCCCCCCCAGTAGAAAATGCGGCCCAGGATGGGGCCATTGACACCCAGTAACTGGATGCTCAAGAGCAGTCAAAGGGACAATCAGCGAAGAATGCCTTGTAACAGCTCTTTTGCTCACAACAATGGGAATCTCAGTTCATGCTGGAGGTGCGGGGGCAGACATGCTGCCAGGACTTGCAGGTTTCAACAGTTCATCTGCAGAAATTGTAACCTCAGTGACCATTTAGCCAGAATGTGCAGAAAGCCTGTAAACAGGCTAATATACGAAGCAGATGAACCAGACGAGGGGTCTGCGAGGCAGGATGACGCTTGGGGCAAATCAATGGACGCTGAAGTTCAGCGGGTTCATGTGGCAAACATTCACAGCTCATATACCAAAACGCCACCTATGATGATGAAAGTCCTATTAAACGGCATCCCTGTACGCATGGAGCTGGACACGGGGGCCAGCCAGCCACTCATGAGTGTTCAACAATTTGAAAAGCTGTGGCCACTCAAAGCCAGCAGACCCAAACTAGTACGCATTGAGACGCAATTACGGATGTACACCAAATAAATCATTCCAGGCAGTGGAATGTTGGCTATCACACACAATGGATCAGTGAACCGGCTGCCGCTCTGGATTGTCCCGGGCAATGGTCCCGCACTGTTGGGGAGGAGCTGGTTAGCTGAGATGAACTGGAAATGGGGGGATGTGCACGCCATGTCATCTGTGTAGCGAAGTTCATGCTCAGAGGTCCTACTTCAATTTGAGTCACTATTTCAACCTGGCGTCGGGACGTTCAAAGGTACCAAAGTAGTGATACGCATCACCCCGGATGCCAGACCAGTGCACCACAAAGCCAGAGCTTTGCCGTATGTGATGCGGGAGAAAATTGAGAGTGAGTTCGACCGTTGCTGAGAGAGGGCATCATCTCGCCCGTTGAGTTCAGTGACTGGGCGAGCCCCATTGTTCCCGTCCTAAAAGCGGATGGCTCGGTCAGGATCCGTGGTGACTACAAGGCCACTATCAACCGGGTGTCCCTACAAGACCAATACACGCTCCCGAGAGCGGAGGATCTTTTTGCCACATTAGCGGGTGGCAAGCTGTTCACCAAGTTGGATCTCACTTCAGCCTACATGACCCAAGAACTGGCCGACGAATCTAAACTACTGACCACCATCACCATGCACAAGGGACTGTTTGTTTACAACAGGTGTCCGTTTGGCATTCGGTCAGCGGCCGCGATTTTTCAAAGAAACATGGAAAGACTGCTCAAATCCATTCCCGGAACGATTGCATTTCAGGACTGTCATGTATCTTACATTATTATATATAACTGTATCCTAACATGCTATACATGACTGTAACAAGATATGACCTGTAACCACCAGCATACCTTACCACCAGGGGTGCACTTGCAAGAGACAGGTATATAAGGACAGGTCTCAGGCAAGTGCAGCATTCCAGAGCTATGAAATAAAAGGTGCAGGTCCAGAGTGACCTTGACTTCACTACATGCCTCGTGTGAATCTGTGCTGAGTGGACAGGACTTTACAGTGGCGACGAGTTACGGGATTACAGAATCCACAGAATGGCGAACAACAGATCAGATGAAAAGTACAATGCGGGAGACAATTGGGAGGACTTTATAGAAAGGCTCCAGCAAAGCTTTGTAACCAAAGACTGGTTAGGCGATGATAAGGCAGACAAGAGAAGAGCCCCTCTCTTGACCAGCTGTGGCTCAAAAACATACGCCTTAATGAAGGACCTGCTGACACCCGAGAAACCAGCAAGCAAGTCGTTTGAAGAATTGAGCACACTGGTAAGAGACCACCTGAAGCCAGCGAGCAGCCTACACATGGCCAGACACAGGTTCTACAACTACAAACGCTGTGTGGGCCAGAGCATACCCGACTTCGTGGCGGAACTTCGGAGGTTGGCTAGTTTATGTGAGTTCTCCGGTGAACTGAGGAGAGAAATGCTGAGAGACTTTTTCATTGAAGGAATAGGCCACGCAGGCATATTCTGAAAGCTCATAGAGACCAAGAACCTGACCTTAGAGACAGCAGCACTGATTGCACAGACATTCTTGGTAGGGGAAGAAGAAACGAGGTTGATTTACAATGCAGGTACGACAACGAACAAAATATTAGAACAAGAAGTTCACAGCACTAAACAAACTGCTACCCCCTCACACAGACAAAACCGGGAGAACATGCTCTCGACAGCAGACAGAAGCCATCAAGGGCCACAGGAACGGCCGTTCACACCTCATCAACCCACAATGCGAGCAATCAACTACAAACTGAGAGAAGCTCAAGAGAAATCAGCCAGACGCAGCTCATTCTTTGGGAACACTTTGAACAATGGAACAGGTCTGTGCTGGAGGTGTGGGGGTGAGCAATCGTCAAGGGGATGTCGATTTCAGCAGGCTGTTTGCAGAAATTGTGAATATACAGGGCATTTGGCCCGCATGTGCAAAAAAACGGCAGCTCTGCTGGTATACGAATCGGATGGGTCGGAAAGCGGACCAGAAGATGGTGGGGACAGTACCCGGGACACCGATGTACAGTGGGTCAACACGATCAATGGCCGCTGCTCCTACAACAGGACACCTCCTATAATGATGAGGGTCCTACTCAACAGGATATCTGTCAACATGGAGCTGGATACGGGAGAGAGTCAATCTCTCATGGGCGCTCAACAATTTGAACAACTGTGGCCGCATAAAAGAGACAAACCAAAACTCACAAGGGTCGACACCAAACTAAGGACCAATACCAAAGAAATCGTACCAGTTCTCGGCAGCGCCATGCTCCCTGTCACACACAAAGGAACAGTGAACCGACTTCCCCTGTGGATTGTCCCCTGAGACCCCCCAGCACTGCTGGGGAGTAGCTGGCTGGCAAAACTAAACTGGAAATGGGATGATGTCCATGCCATGTCATTAGAGGAACGGACCTCCTGCTCAACAGTTATAAAGCAATTTGAACATCTCTTTCATCCAGGTGTGGGCACTTTCAAAGGGGCCAAAGTCAAAATCTACATCACACAGGATGCTAGACCGGTCCATCACAAGGCCAGAGCTGTACCCTATGTGATGAGGGAAAAGATTGAACACAAACTCGACAGGCTTCTGCGGGAAGGCATTATATCACCTGTGGAATTTAGTGACTGGGCAAGTCCCATCGTCCCAGTCATGAAGCCTGATGGATCCGTACGAATCTGTGGGGACTACAAATCTACCATAAACAGAGTCTCCCTACAGGACCAGTACCCGCTGCCCAGAGCGGAGGATTTATTTGCCACATTGGCTGGAGGTAAACTTTTCTCAAAATTAGACCTCACATCTGCGTATATGATGCAAGAATTGACCGAGGAATCCAAGCTACTCACCAATATCAACACACATCGAGGACTTTTCATGTACAATCGATGCCCATTCGGCATCAGGTTGGCAGCTGCCATATTCCAGCGCAAAATGGAGAGTCTGCTCAAGTCCATCCCGGGGACGGTTGTATTTCAAGACGACATACTTATCACGGGCAGGGACACCAACTCCCATCTCCGTAATTTGGAGGAAGTACTAAAGCGGTTGGATCGGGTAGGCCTACGAGTCAAGAAATCCAAGTGCCTGTTTCTCGCACCCGAGGTTGAATTTTTGGGCAGAAGGATTGCCGCTGATGGAATCCGCCCAACAGAGTCCAAAACAGAAGCAATTCGCCTGGCACCCAGGCCCCAGAATGTCTCAGAACTGCGCGCCTTTCTCGGGCTACTCAATTACTTTGGGAACTTTATGCAAAACTTAAGCACGCTGCTGAAGCCACTCCACGTGCTACTCAGGAAGGGGTGCGATTGGTTTTGGGGGGACGGCCAGGAATGCGCCTTCAATAAGGCACACAACCTTCTGTGTTCCAACAGTGTTTTGACTTTCTTTGACCCAGGTCAAAAGCTAGTTCTCACGTGCGATGCGTCAGCGTATGGGGTCAGGTGCGTTTTGCAACATGTCAATAGTGCGGGCAAATTACAACCCATAGCTTATGCCTCCAGGTCACTTTCGCGGGCAGAGCGCGGGTACGGAATGGTAGAGAAGGAGGCGCTCGCGTGTGTGTACGGTGTCAAAAAGATTCACCAATACCTTTTCGGGGCCAAATTCGCGTTAGAAACCGACCACAAGCCCCTCACGTCCCTCCTATCCGAGAGCAAGGCAATAAACGCCAACGCCACGGCGCGAATTCAACGGTGTGCACTCATGCTGGCGTCCGGCAACTATGCCATAAGGCACAGACCAGGCACAGACAACTGTGCCGACGCGCTCAGCAGGCTACCCCTGGCGACCACAGAAGGGTCTGACGAACAGGACTGTGAGATAGTCATGGCAATCAATGCCTTTGAGTCCACAGGTTCGCCCATGACAGCTCGCCAAATCAGAGCCTGGACGGCCAGCGACCCCACGTTATCCTTAGTAAAAAGATAGGTCCTAACCGGTGACTGGGCAGAGGCTCGCGATGCCTGCCCCGAGGAAATAAAACCCTTTCACAGGCGCATACATGAGCTATCACTACAAGCAGACTGCCTGATGTGGGGCAGCCGAGTAGTCATGCCTCTGCGAGGCAGAGAGGCATTTGTCCGGGAGCTCCACCGCGAGCACCCGGGGATCGTTCTCATGAAGGCCTGGTACTGATGCGGACTTGGAGCTCTGCGTCCGAAGGTGCACCATTTGTGCCCAACTCAGCAATGCCCCCAGGGAGGCTCCACTGAGACCCTGGCCTACCAAATCGTGGTCGTAGCACGTAGCACGTAGACTATGCGGGCCCATTCATGGGCAAAATGTTCCTCGTAGTTGTAGATGCATTTTCAAAGTGGATCGAATGCACCATTTTAAACTCGAGCACAACCTCCACCACTGTGGAGAGCCTCGCAACCATGTTTGCAATGTACGGAATCCCTGACATATTGGTCAGTGACAATGGCCCGTGCTTCACCAGCGCAGAATTCCAAGACTTTATAATTGACCACGGCACCGTTCAAACCGGCCTCCAACGGCCAGGCGGAGAGAGCAGTGCAAATCATTAAACAAGGCATGCTTAAAATCCAAGGTCCCACGCTGCAGGGTCGCCTGTCGCGACTGCTGCTGGCACACAGATCTCGTCCGCACTCACTGACTGGGATCCCCCCCGCGCAACTGTTGATGAAAAGGACTTTAAAAACAAGGCTCTCATTAATCCTCCCAGACATGCACGAAATCGTTGAGGCAAAGCGCCGTAAGCTGATTGATTACCATGACAGAAATTCGAGGGGGAGATGGAATGAGATAGGGAACCAAGTGTTTGTACTTAACTATGGCAGGGGTCCCAAATGGCTTGCAGGGACAGTAACAGACAAGGAAGGAAACAGGCTACTGGTAGTACAAATGGACAATGGCAAAACCTGCCGGAGGCATGTAGACCAAGTCAAAAACAGATTTACCAACAACACTGCGGAACCAGAGGCAGACTACAATGTGGAACTCGCACCACATCTGGTGGACAGACAGAGGGGACAACCTGAGGAAAGGGTAATCCCAACAGACAGCCCAGGCGAGTCAACAACAATCACACCAATAGAAACAGACAGCCCAAGCGAGATACCAGCAACCACACCCAAAGAAAAACAGACACCAAGGCAAACAACTGAACCACAACTCAGACGCTCCACGCGAGAGCGTAGACCACCTGAGAGACTGAACCTATAAAGACAATAAGACCTTGGGGGAGGGTGATGTCATGTATCTTACATTATTATATATAACTGTATCCTAACATGCTATACGTGAGTGTAATAAGATATGACCTGTAACCACCAGCATACCTTACCACCAGGGGTGCACTTGCAAGAGACAGGTATATAAAGACAGGTCTCAGGCAAGTGCAGCATTCCAGAGCTGTGAAATAAAGGTGCAGGTCCAGAGTGACCTTGACTTCACTACATGCCTCGTGTGAATCTGTACTGAGGGGACAGGACTTTACAAGGACGACATCCTCATCACCGGTCGTGACACCGAGGAACACCTCCACAACCTGGAGGAGGTGCTACGCCAACTGGACCGGGTTGGCCTGCGACTCAAGAAGTCTAAGTGTGTGTTTTTGGCTCCCGAGGTCGAGTTTCAGGGCAGGAGGATTGCTGCAGACGGGATTTGGCCTACCGAATCCAAAACGAAGGCGATTCGACGAGCGCCCAGGCCCTGCAACACATTGGAGTTGCGTTCATTTCTGGGACTCTTGAACTATTTTGGGAACTTTCTGCCGAACAAGCTCATTGTTGGAGCCACTACACGTGCTCCTGCGTAAGGGTTGCAATTGGTTTTGGGGGCACTGTCAGGAACGGGCTTTCAATCGGGCGCGGAACCTACTTTGTTTAAATAAGTTGTTGACCCTGTACGACCCCCGTAAGAAATTGGGTCTGACATGTGATGCATCATCCTATGGGGTTGGGTGCGTGTTGCAGCAGGGTAACGCTGAGAGCCAACTACAACCTGTGGCTTATGCCTCCAGGTCGTTCTCTCAAGCTGAACGGGGATATGGGATGGTTGAGAAGGAAGCACTCGCATGTGTCTATGGGGTGAAAAAGATGCATCAGTACCTTTTTGGCACGAGGTTCGAATTAGAAACGGACCACAAGCCGTTAACATCCCTGCTGTCAGACAGCAAGGCTGTCAATGCCAATGCGTCAGCTCGCATACAGCGATGGGCTCTCACGCTCGCTGCGTATGACTACACCATACGGCACCGGCCCGGCACCAAAAACTGCGCTGACGCGCTCAGCAGGCTTCCACTGGCCACCACTGAGGGGGCAGCGGAGCAAAGCGCTGAGATGGTCATGGCTGTCGATGCCTTTGACAGCGCAGGCTCCCCCATCACAGCCCGCCAGATCAAAATCGGAACCAACAGAGATCCCCTCTTATCCTTGATTAAGAAATGTGTCCTGACTGGGGATTGGGCGCCCGCACACGGAGCATGCCCCGAGTAGGTCAGACTGTTTCACAGACAGATGGATGAGCTCTCCATCCAAGCTGACTGCCGACTATGGGACAGCCAGGTAGTCATGCCCCAGAGGGGCAGGGAAGCATTCATCAGGGAACTCCACAGCGAGCACCCAGGCATCGTGCTGATGAAGGCCATTGCCCGGTCACATGTGTGGTGGCCGGGAATTGATTCAGACCTGGAACACTGTGTTCGCAGGTGCACGACATGTGCGCAGCTAGGTAATGCCCCCAGGGAGGCCCCGCTCAGCCCGTGGCCCTGACCCACCAGTCATGGTCACGTATTCATGTAGACTACGCGGGCCCGTTCATGGGAAAAATGTTTCTCATTGTAAATTTGAAGGACATTTGGAGTACTTGCTCAGAGACTTTTTCATACTTGGCATTGGTCACGAAACCATACTTCACAAACTTTTTTGACCGTAGAGACCCCAACCTTGAGTAGGGCCATAATGATAGCCCAGGCGTTCATTGCCACCAGTGACAATATGAAGCAAATCTCTCAGCACATAAGTGCTGCTACAAGTACGGTGAACAAAGTGATGTTGTTTTCGAATCGTAATGCACAGGGCAGGTCACACATACCTGCAGCTACACATCTGCAGATGTCTCAGAGTCCACCATCAAGGGTGATGAATGCAAGGCCATTAACACCTTGTTGGCGCTACGGGGGTGATCATCATTTCCATTCATGCCAATTCAAAGAGTACATTTGCAAGGGCTGCGGAACAATGGGACACCTCCAACGGGTGTGCAGGCGAGCTGCAAAGTTTGTTAAACCTGCAAACCACTATGTTGCAGAGGAGGACAGATCCATGGAGGATCACGATGAACCAGAGCCTCAGATCGAGGAGGCAGAGGTATATGGAGTGCACACATTCACCACAAATTGTCCCCCGATAATGCTGAATGTTGAATTAAATGGACTCTCAGTGTCAATGGAGTTGGACACGGGCGCGAGCCAATCTATCATGGGCAAAAAGACTTTCGAAAGGTTGTGGTGCAACAAGGCCTCAAGGCTAGTCTTAACTCCAATTCGTACGAAACTAAGAACTTACATGAAAGAACTGATTCCCGTAATCGGCAGTGCTACCGTGAAGGTCCCCTACGATGGAGCGGTGCACAAGCTACCACTCTGGGTGGTACCGGGCGATGGTCCCACGCTGCTCGCCGGGAGCTGACTGGTAAAGATACGCTGGAACTGGGACGATGTCCGAGCGCTATCAACCGCTGATGACACTTCGTGTGCCCAGGTCTTAAACAAATTTCCTTCGCTGTTCGAATCAGGCATCGGGAAATTCCAAGGAGAAAAAGTGCAGATCCGCCTAATTCCGGGGGCACCACCCATCCATCACAAGGGAAGAGCAGTACCGCACATGATGAGAGAAATGGTAGAGATCAAACTAGACCGGCTGCAAAGAGAGAGTATCATTTCCCCGATTGAGTTCAACGAGTGGGCCAGTCCTATCGTCCCAGTCCTCAATGGAGATGGCACCGTCAGAATCTGTGGCGATTACAAAGTAACTATCAATCGTTTCTCCCTGCAGGACCAATACCCACTACCAAAAGTCAACGACCTCTTTGCAACGCGGGAGGAAAGACGTTCACGAAACTGGATCTGACTTCAGCCTACATGACGCAGGAACTGGAGGAATCATCGAAGGCCCTCACCTGCATCAACACGCACAGAGGTCTTTTTGTTTATAACAGATGCCTGTTTGGAATCCGATCGGTGGCGGTGATATTCCAGAGAAACACGGAAAGCTTACTGAAGTCGGTCCCGCACACCGTGGTCTTCCAGGACGACATCTTGGTCACAGATGGGAACACAGTTGAGCACCTGCAGAACCTGGAGGATGTTCTTAGTCGGCTCAACCACGTTGGGCTCAGGTTAAAACGCTCGAAGTGCGTTTTCTTGGTGCCTGAAGTGGAGTTCTTGGGAAGAAGGATCACGGCGGATGGCATCAGGCCCACCAACGTGAAGGTGGAGGCAATCGAGAATGCACCGAGGCCACAGAACGTGACGGAGCTGCGGTCGTTCCTGGGACTCCTGAACTACTTTGGTAACTTCTTACCGGGTCTCAGCACACTGTTAGAACCACTGCATGTCTTACTACAAAAAGGGGATCAATGGGTTTGGGGCAAAATCCAAGAAAATGCCTTTGTACAAGCGGGAAAATTTTTATGCTCAAACAAATTGCTTGTGTTGTATGATCCATGTAAGTGTTTGGTACTAGCATGTGATGCATCGTCATATGGCGTCGGGTGTGTATTGCAACAAGCGAATGATTTCGGGAAACTGCAACCAGTTGCTTATGCATCCAGGATTCTGTCTAAGGCTGAGAGAGCCTACAGCATGATTGAGAAAGAAGCGTTAGCGTGTGTCTACAGGGTAAAGAAAATGCATCAATACCTGTTTGGGCTAAAATTCGAATTGGAAATGGACCATAAGCCACTTATATCCCTGTTCTCCAAGAGTAAAGGGATAAATACCAACGCATCGGCCCACATCCAGAGATGGGCGCTCACGTTGTCCGCATACAACTATGCCATCCGCCACAGGCCAGGCACAGAAAACTGCGGTGATGCTCTCAGTAGGCTGCCATTGCCCACCACGGGGGTGGAAATGGCGCAGCCCGCAGATCTAGCCATGGTTATGGAAGCATTTGAGAGTGAGCAATCACCCGTCACTGCCCAGCAGATCAAAACCTGGACAAGCCAGGACCCCTTATTATCTCTAGTCAAAAGCTGTGTGCTTCATGGGAGCTAGTCCAGTGTCCCAGTGGAAATGCAGGAAGAAATAAAGCCGTTCCAGCGGCGCAAAGATGAAATGTCTATACAGGCAGACTGCCTGCTGTTGGGCAATCGAGTAGTGGTCCCCAAGAAGGGCAGGGACACCTTCATCAATGACCTCCACAGTACCCACCCAGGCATCATAATGATGAAAGCGATAGCCAGATACCATGTGTGGTGTTCCGCCGCGATCTTTCTCCCCAAAAACTCCACTTCTGTTGCCATGAAGACGCATTTTGACCTCTTCAGCCGCAGCCCTACGTGATCCAGTCGCTGGAGGACCTCCTCCAGGTTTTGTAGGTGCTCGATGGTGTCCTGACCCGTGACCAATATGCCATCCTGAAAAACCACCGTCCATGGTACTGACTTGAGTAGGCTCTCCATGTTTCTCTGGAAGATCGCTGCAGCCGACCGAATTCCAACCAGGCATCTGTTATAGATGAACAGTCCCTTGTGCGTGTTGATGCAGGTGAGGCCCTTCGAAGATTCCTCCAGCTCCTGCGTCATGTAGTCCGAAGTCAGGTCAAGCTTGGTGAACGTCTTGCCTCTGCCAGCATCGCAAATAGGTCGTCTGCCTTAGGTAGCGGGTATTGGTCCTGTAGCGAGAAACAATTAATAGTTACTTTATAATCGTCGCAAATCCTGACCGTGCCATCACTTTTTAGTACTGCAACAATCGGGCTGGCCCGCTCGCTGAATTCCACTGGGTAGATGATGCCCTCACGTTGCAGCCTGTCCAGCTCGATTTCCACTCTCTCCCTCATCATGTGAGGTACCGCTCGCGCCTTGTGGTGAATGGATCGTGCCTCTGAGACCATGTGGATCCACCCGGTAAAGTTTCCAATGCCTGGCTCAAAAAGGGAAGGAAAATTGTTAAGAATCTGGGTACATGAGGCCTCATCGACATATGATAGCCATCCCAGTTCCAGCAGATTTTGCCCAGCCAGCTCCTTCCAAGCAGTGTGGGACCATCGCCTGGGACAATCCAGAGTGGCAGGTCATGCACGGTGCCCTCGTAGGTGACCTTGACCATGGCGCTGCCCAGGACAGTGATAAGCTCCTTGGTGAATGTTCTCAGTTTCGTGTGGATGGGGCTCAGGGCTGGTCTGAGTGCCTTGTTGCACCACAGTCTCTCAAATATCTTTTTACTCATGATGGATTGGCTAGCGCCAGTGTCCAGTTCCATGGCTACGGGTAAGCCATTCAATTTTACATTTAGCATTATAGGTGGACATTTCTTCGAAAATGTGTGCACCCCGTGTACTTCAGCATCTGCCTCCTCTCTCTGAGGCTCAAAATTGCTTTGATCCACAATGGACCGACCTTCCTCTGCCACATGGTGGTTAGCAGGTTTTGCAGAGCTTGCAGCTCGTCTGCAAGCTCGTTGGAGGTGCCCCATTGTTCCACAGCTCTTGCAAACATACCCTTTGAAGCGGCATGAATAGGCTGAATGGAAGCCTCCACAACGCCAACAAGGTATGAATTGCCTTGCATTCATTCTTTGTTGCGGACTCTGAGTCATCTGGGCCACCTGAGGCCTGCTGGTAGTTGCATATTCGTGGTTTCTGCCTTGTACATTTCTGCTCACAAACACAGTTCCAGTTAATTTATGAACATTGCTAGCACTTGTGTGCTGAGAGATTTGTTTGGTGTTATCACTGGTGGACATAAACGCATGTGCTATCGCAATGGCCTTACTGAGGGTCAGTGTCTCTACAATCAGAAGTTTTCGTAGGATGGTCTCGTGGCCAATGCCCAGTACAAAAAAGACTCTGAGCATTTGCTCCAGGTAGCCATCAAACTCACATTGTCCTGCAAGTCGCCTTAGCTTGGTGACGTAGCTCGCCACTTCCTGACCTTCAGATCGCTGGCACGTGTAGAACCGATACCTCGCCATCAGCACGCTCTCTCTTGGGTTAAGATGTTCCCGAACCAGTGTACACAGCTCCTCATACGACATATCTGTAGGTTTCACCGGAGCCAGAAGATTCTTCATCAGGTTGTAGGTCGGTGCCCCGCAGACCGTGAGGAGGACCGCTCTCCTTTTTGCAGCGCTTCCTTCTCCGTCCAGCTCATTGGCTACAAAGTATTGGTCCAGCCGTTTGACATAGACTTCCGAGAACTTCTCCAGGATGCCCACAGTTTGCTGCATCTTTGCGTTGGATTCGTATATTCGTCACCAGTTATTGTGTTCCTAACACAGATGAGACTGCACACAGGGAGGTTAAAGTAACGGTGACCTCAGTCTTTATTAAGACATTCCAGAGTGAGGAACAGACCTTAGGGTCCGGTTTATATACAGTGCTCCCAAGGGATGTTGGGATCCCTTGGGACTTCAGGGGATGCACTCCCTGGTGGCGGAACATGGGAGTGCATGCTTTACAAATACACAACAATAGGAATATCTGCTACTATCATTATGGCCCATGGTGGATGTGATTAAATGAAACCCTGTCAAAATACAAATTACTTATTGAACACAATTGCATTCATGCCTTTGAAAGATTTGTTTGTGAAATGTAAACAACATGCAAACCATCTCATTGCAGAAAGATTGCTTACATGCGGCCTCACTTAGGTACTGGAGGATTTGTCTGTCCTATCTTAGTGCGTAGTTTAAAAAAAAAGACTTGAATTTATATAGTGCCTTTCACGACCTCCGGACGTCTCAAAGCGCGTTACAACCAAAGAAGTACTTTTTTGGAGTGCATTTACTGTTGTCATTTTCCTTTTAATACGAGCATTTCACTGGATTGGCACGACTGATCAGCCCCCTTCCTCTCGGGTACAATTAGAAGAAAAGCAGAATGGAATCAAAGACTCAAATCTTAAATGTATTAAGTTACCAGTAGAAGGAAAGAGGCATCCTATGATTACAAATTAGTAGCATCATAAAGGAGCCATCTAATGCTGCAAGAAAGGAGGATTATGAGTGGTAAAAGCCTCCATTGTTAGAAGGAACTTGACTGTCATTTCTCAATAGTTGCATCAGGATTTAATTTGATCTCTCTACCTAAGTCATAATGAATGTTAAAATTTGTTTTGTGCTGAATAGGGGACCTCAAGCATTTTTAAATGTTATTTTGTCTCATGCTTAAGTCAGCTTTCAGTCCCCGATTCTGACATAAAGCATCTTTGCAACATTAATTCCAGTCATATTAATCTATGGTTGGCTAACTTGTCCTTTTATCCAAATACATTTATTATGAATACATGCCTGCTAGCCAGTCAACCGGAACTTGTTATCAATTCTAGTCAAGAGTGCAGCCAAACTGCTTGCTCTGTGCCGCTGCCTGCAGCATTAAGTAGCTGATTGGATAACTAGCTGGTTGATTGTTACGTATATAATAACTCGATCGACTGAATACTGTAAACAAACACAGGTACAAACCTGGCTCTGCTTTATTAGGGCCCAAAGTGATTACATTACATGATGGCCTGCCTTTTATACCTGGGCCACACACACGTGTATACCTCCCAATGACCTCCAACAGTGGCGCCACCTGGTGGCTAGTATTCTCAAGCATACATACATGACAATATCTCCCTTTAAGATATTAGTAAAAGTATTTTTATCAATTGAGACGGACTGGGGCTTTCTGCTCCAGAGTTGATCGTCTCAGTTCAACTCCAGCCTTGGGAAAGCGTTCTGAGTCTGTTATGACTGGGGGATGGGTAGCCGATCTGATGGGAGTGGCAATCATGTCAGGGATTGAAAGTTCAGATTCATTGATGATGGCGGAGTCCTCTGATGACTGAGGGTAGGTGGGTTGGTCACTGATTGTGTCTTCCTCAGACTGTTCCGGTTCATCCGTGTGCCGCAGCTTTATCTGATCAACATGTTTCCTGCATGTCTGCCCATTTTGAGCTTGACGATAAACACTGTTACCCTCCTTGGCAGTAACAGTACCGGCGACCCACTTGGGACCTTGACTATAATTTAATACATACACAGGATCGTTAACAGAAATGTCGCGTGACACAGCAGCGCGATCATGATACCACTGCTGACTTTGACGCCTGTATTCAACATGATCGTTCAAGTCAGGGTGGACAAGAGAGAGCTTGGTCTTGAGACCTCTCTTCATCAATAGTTCAGCAGGAGGGACTCCGGTAAGCGTGTGGGATCTTGTCCTGTAACTAAGCAATATGCATGACAAGTGAGTCTGCAGTGAACCTTGAGTTACACATTTCAGTCTGCTTGATGGTTTGGACAGCACGCTCTGCTTGACCATCTAATGCGAGTTTGAATGGTGCAGGCCTCACATGTTTTTTACTGTTATATATGCATGCTTGTTTTGTTGTATGATGTCTGTAAAACTCTGTGTACCCTTATACTGTACACACCTTCCCTGTACACCAGAGGATGCTGCTGCTGGAGACCTAAGGGTTACCTGCACACTGCACACTGCAGGTAACCCAGTATAAAAGGAAGCTCACAGCTTGGTGTCCTCACTCGAGGAGCTGCAAATAAAGGACTCCAGTCTACACAGTTTAAGTACCATACCCTGCCTTGTGGAGTCATTACAAAAAGGTGCCTACATTCATCACAACTGGCGATGAGGATACGAGGTCACGAACCACACGCACAGCATGTCGAATGTCAGCAACTTTCAGCAATTTACCAATGGGGAAGATTGGGATGCTTTTGTAGAAAGATTGGAACATTTCTTCATAGCCAACGATCTGGATGGGAACATGACCGAACAAGCGCAGGGTCATCCTGCTTAGTAGCTGTGGGCCCACCATCCATTGTCTCGTCAGGGCCTTGCTAGCCCCAATGAAGACAACCACCAAAAGCTATGAGGAACTTGTAACACTTATACAGGTGCAACTAAAACCAAAAGAAAGCATCCTCACAGCCAGGTGGTTCTACACTTACCGGCGACCCGAAGGCCAAGAAATTACTAAGTATGCTGCACATTTAAGAAGACTAGCTGCACCGTGTGATTTTGGAGACCACCTTAATGAAGCACTAAGGGCCTCCTACACAAATTGCTCTCTACAGACATCATAGTCACCCTGCAGAAAGCAATTCAAGTGAGCCAGGCCTACATGGTTTCGGCCAGCGAATCCAGGCGAATACTGACCCAAGACTCTAAACCGGCGAATGCAGTGCACTGCATGGATACTTCTAAAGGCAGAAACGCTGCCCCGAGTCCTGCAATCCTGAGTCCGCTACATGGGGCAAACCAGATGGCCCCATGCTGGCACTGTGGAGGAAACCACAGGGCCCATCAGTGCCGCTACAAAGACTATGTATGCAAAGGCTGCAAAGAGAAAGGGCACCTTCAAAGAACGTGTAGAGAAAGCTGTACTCACTGCGTCTCTAA
The DNA here is from genome assembly GCF_044704955.1 of Pristiophorus japonicus. NCBI lineage: Eukaryota > Metazoa > Chordata > Chondrichthyes > Pristiophoridae > Pristiophorus > Pristiophorus japonicus. The sequence goes on from NC_091977.1 coordinate 313,534,224, forward strand.
TGAGTTGGCTGATCACCCGGGCTCCGACACAGATGAAGGTGCAGCTGCTCAACCCAGAGAAGAAGAGTATGGAATTTATACCTGCTCCACTGAAAGTTCTCCGTGGACAATGGAAGTAGACATCGACGGGGTCCCAGTTTTTATGGAGATCGACACAGAGGCGAGCCAGTCTGTGATAAGCCAAATCACCTTTGAAAAAATGTGGATAAATCCCGCCAATCAACCAAAACTGCATCCTGTCCAAGCGAAGCTGCTGATCTACACCAAAGGTAAAATTCCGGTCGTTGGCAGCGTGGACGTCCAAGTTTCCCAGGACGGCGTGTTGAACAAACTCCCCCTGTGGATTGTAGCCGGCGACGGTCCCATGCTGCTGGATGAACCAGGTCCAAGTGGTGATGGCCTCCCGGTTCCAGCGATCGACATCGAACATGGATCCATCACTGCATCCAGAGATCCCACCATCCAGCTCGACTGCGCAGCGACGACTCCACAACATCGCAGCAAAATCTCCAGGATCGAAAACTCCACCTTCCGGGCCGGGGCAAGACTCCAAGAGGTGAACATCATCGAAAGAAGTGGATTCCTGACGCCCATGGCCGAAGAAAAGATCACCACAGGCTACCTGGAGGAGAGCCAGAAGATGGCGGCCGCACCATGAGGAGAAGAACCTGCAAACAAAATGGCCGCAGCCAGACCACGAGGGGCAGCGTTGGAGGAGCAACACGTGGCATCGAGCGGCCAATCAGATTGGAAGGCTCCCTTAAAGGAGGCTGGTAACCAAAAAAATTTAAAGGGATAATTTCAACTTAATGAGGACAAGGACTTTAAAGCTAAAGATGCAATAAAAGGGTGCAAGTATGATAATGTAACCATGAATTGTGATGCTGGTGTAATTAATGTGACAAATGAGATAAATGCTTGTGTAAGTAAGGTTAAGAACAAGTTTGTTATGTGTTATGATTATGACAGAGAGTTTGAAATGCCTAATGTAACCATGACACCAAAAAGTGATGCAAATGCTGTAATCTATAATGTAAAGGCAGTCAATAATGTAGGCTCGACTATGTGTGATCAAAGCCAAGGTGTCATGTATACAGGTAGGACACTGCTAAAGGACACTGGGTTCTCCAGGGACCATGCAAATGCTAGAGGAATCTCCCTGCGGGAGACCCCCAGGTCCAGCTGGCTACCAGACTATGTAGTCTGGACCTTTGCAACAAATGTGATGCCTCTGGAAGGGCACACACACACCCAATGGGAGCAGACCTACTACAAGGACAGTGGTCGATGGGCAGGACAGCCACCACCACTGGCAAACTGCCCCAGACCAACCCTACACCCCCTACAGCCACCAGGACCAGCACAAGGAGCGAGAGGCCAGTACCCTCCAGCTTTCCTGGCAAACCCTGGGATGACCAGACACTCATCCCAAATGGAGAACAAAGAGCCCACACAGTCCTGTGTCCCTGCCCACCACCACACACTCACCCACACCACAGAGTATCGATCATACCCACTGCTGCCCTGGCTACCCTATTGAGGGATTCCACAGCAGTGACACCCACATGGTCTGTGTGTGTGTGGGGTGGGTGGCGGGGGGGGGGAACACATGAGGCCAGCCTCAAGTACAGGGATCACACCTGGCACCCACACAACCCTCACCACAACCTCCCATAGCTCACTACTGATCACCTTCCCAGGTCATGACAATAAGAACATTAAAAATGCTTAGGGGGAGTGATGTTATGTATGCATGCTTGTATTGTTATATGATGTCTGTAACACTGAATGTACCTTTACACTGTACACACCTTACCTGTACACTAGAGGGTGCTGCTGCTGGAGATCTAAGGGTTACCCTGCACACTGCAGGTAACCCAGTATAAAAGGAAGCTCACAGCTTGGTGTCCTCATTCGAGGAGCTGCAAATAAAGGACTACAGTCTACACAGTTTAAGTACCATACACTGCCTCGTGCAGTCATTACAAAAAGGTGCCGACATACATCACAGATACCATTGAGTTTCATGAACTCTTGAAACTCCAGACTAGTGAAGCAAGGTCCGTTGTCACTTACAACGATGTCGGGCAGACCATGAGTGGCAAACATGACACGAAGGCTCTCAATGGTGGCTGTGGATGTACTGGATGACATGATCATACACTCTATCCACTTGGAATATACATCCAACACATCTAAAAACATCTTTCTCAGGAAGGGACCTGCAAAATCGATGTGGATCCTGGACCATGGTTTAGATGGCCACGACCACAGACTCAGCGGTGATTCCGCTGGTGCTTTACTTAGCTGCATGCAAGTGTTGCACTGATGCACACATGATTCCAGATCAGAGTCAATTCCAGGCCACCATACATGAGAACTGGCAATGGCTTTCATCATGACAATACCGGGATGAGAGCTATGTAGATCTCTGCCTTTCTTAGGCATAACAACACGATTACCCCACGGTAAACAATCTGACTGAATGGATAGTTCGTCTTTGCGACGGTTGTAAGGTTTGGTCTCATCACCCATTTGCTTGGGTATGGCAGACCAATCACCACTAAGGACACAACATTTCACAACCGATAATATCGGGTCCTGGCTGGTCCAGGTCTTAACTTGTTGAGCCGTGACAGGGATTCCTACACTTTCAAAAGCATCCATGACTAACAGTAGGTCTGCAGGTTGTGGCGTCTCCACCTCCAGTGTGGGCAACGGCAGACAGTTCAGTGCATCGGCACAATTCTTGGTGCCAGGTCTATGGTGAATGATATAATCATAGGCAGATAATGTCAGCGCCCACCTCTGGATGCGGAAGGATGTATTGGTATTGATACCTTTGTTTTCCGAAAACAATGAAATGAGTGGCTTGTGATCTGTTTCCAGTTCAAACCGAAGACCAAACAAGTACTGATGCATCTTTTTAACCCCATACACACAGGTTAATGCTTCTTTTTCTACCATGCTGTAGGCTCCTTCCACCTTTGACAAACTTTTAGAAGCATATGCAACAGGTTGTAGTTTACCCGACTCATTAGTTTGTTGGAGCATGCAATCAACTCCATATGACGAAGCATCACAGGCCAATACTAGACGCTTACACGGATCATAATGTACCAGCAGCTTGTTAGTAGCTTTCTCAAAAGTTCTATCTTGAGACGCACCCCAAACCCAGTTGTTGCCTTTTCTTAGCAGCATGTGCAGTGGCTCTAATGAAGTGCTCAATCTAGGTGGGAAATTACCGAAGTAGTTGAGTAGACCAAGGAACGAACGCAGCTCCGTCACATTCTGAGGCTTGGGTGCATTTTTGATGGCTTTGGTTTTCGAGTCCATGGGACTGATGCCGTCAGCAGCAATTTTCCTCCCCAGGAATTCAACTTCCAGTGCCATGAAGACGCACTTCGAACGTTTCAGTCTGAGTCCCACTTTGTCCAGACAATGTAGAACCTCTTCCAGGTTGTTCACCTATTCGGTGGTGTCATGACCTGTGATGAGGATGTCATCTTGGAACACGACAGTTGTAGGGACCAACTTCAGTAGACTCTCTATGTTCCTCTGAAATATGGCTGCAACCGAGCGAATTCCGAAAGGACACCTGTTGTAGATAAACAGTCCTTTATGAGTGTTGATGCACATAAGTTTCTTCAATGTCTAGACCAGCTCCTGTCATGTAGGCCAACATCAGATCCAGTTTAGTGAACGACTTCCCCCTGGCTAGCGTTGCAAACAGGTCATCAGCCTTTGGTAATGGGTATTGATCCTGTTTCGAAACTTGGTTGATCAGAACCTTGTTGTCACTACAAATCCTGACAGTGCCATCACTCTTCAACACTGGAACAATGGGGCTGGCCCATTTGTTAAATTCGACCGGTGATATGACCCCTTCACGCTGGATTTCGATCTTCTCCCTCATCATGTACGGAACCGCCCGAGCTTTATGATGGACAGGTCTTGCATCTGAGTCCACGTGGATTTGCACCTTGGCTCCCATGAAATTGCCGATGCCTGGTTCCAACAGCAAGGGGTACTTGCTCAACACTTGAGCACATGGAGTATCATCCTCCGACGACAATGCTTTGATATTGTTCCAATTCCATTTGATTTTTTCTAGCCAATTCCTGCCGAACAGCGTTGGACCATTGCCTGGAACAATCCATAACGGTAAATCATAGAAACATAGAAAATAAGTGCAGGAGTAGGCCATTCAGTCCTTCGAGCCTGCACCACCATTCAATATGATCATGGCTAATCATGCACTTCAGTACCCCATTCCTGCTTTCTCTCCATACCCCTTGATCCCTTTAGCCATAAGGGCCACATCTAACTCCTTTTTGAATATATCTAACGAATTGGCCCCAACAACTTTCTGTGGTAGAGAATTCCACATGCTCACAACTCTCTGAATGAAGTTTCTCCTCATCTCGATCCCAAATGGCTTGAACCGCACCATCATACGACACCTTGACTACGGCACTGCCAATCACCGTTATGAGTTCTTTAGTGTACGCATGCAACTTGGAATTGATTGGACTCATCTTAGGCCTCACAGCCTTAGTATCCCGCAGCTTGTCGAGTGTCCTCTGGCTCATTATTGATTGACTCGCACCCGTGTCCAATTCCATCGGTACCAGCACACCGTTAAGTTTCACATTAATCATTATCGGTTGGCTCTTTGTTAGGAATGAATATTCCTCCTCTGGTATCTTGGATTGCATATCCGGATCCGCGCTATGCTGGTCATCATCCTCTACGTGGTGTGTCGCCGCACACTTGATCAGTTACGTACACATGTGCTGGAGATGCCCCAGTCTTGAACCTTTACAAATGTACTGTTTAAACCGATACTGATGAGGCCGATGATTGCCCCCACAACACCAACACGGTGAAATCGGATTCATTCCCGTTGGCGCACTTTGGGCAGCCACAAGTTTTGCATACACAGTTGAGTAGGCCCTGCCATATGCAGCTCTGCCAAACGACAATACAGTTTTGTTTACAGTACTTGCCGAGTTCCGATTTTTCAATGATATCTGCTTTAAGCTTTTGTCCGTCGTCATGCATGCCTGGGCAATCGTGATGGCCTTGCTCAAATCCAGTGTCTCCGCCGCCAGTAGCTTACGCAGGATTGATGCTGATTACAAAGAAGTCTCGCAGCATATCTCCCAACGTGTTTTCGAACTTACACGGTCCAGCTTGACGTCTTAGGTCGGCAACGAATTCCGATACATCCTGGCCCTCAGAATGAATGTGCGTATAGAATCGTGAGATGATGATGCCTTCTTCTGGTTTGAGATGGTCACGTACCAGAGCACACAATTCTTCATAGTCCTTGTCCATTGGACTTGTAGGCGAGAGAAGATTCTTTCCGAGTCCATAGATTTTCGGACCATAAACCGTGAGGAAGACCGCCCTGCGCCTAACTGCGTCAGTGCGTTCCTCCATTTTGTTGGCCGCGAAGTACTGGTCCTGGTGAGCTACAAAATCTGCCCAGTCCTCTCCCTCCACGAATCTCTCCAGAATTCCAATTGTGCTCATTTTTGCATGCGAAGGTTCTTAAGTTGCGTCGTCGCCAAATGTTATGTATGTAATAACTCAATAGACTGAATACTGTAAACGAACACAGGTACAAACCTGACTCTGCTTTATTAGGGCCCAAAGTGATTACATTACATGATGACTTACCTTTTATACCTGGGCCGCACACACGTGCGTACAGCCCAATGACCTCCAACAGTGGCACCACCTGGTGGCTAGTAACCCCAAGCATACATACATGACATTGATCTTCCATGGTGTTGCTCACATTAATTCAAAGGATGGATCTATTAAGCACCTTTGGACGTTTTACTGTGTTAAAGGCACTATATAAATGCAAGTTGTTGTTCTTGTCATTCATCAAAACCGATTTAATGAAACAAAAAACATTACTGAATCATATATGCACATGTAAAATATGATAGTGAATTTTATCCATATTATTTTACCTTGTAAATAGATTAATGATTAATGACAGAAAGGAAAAATGTATGTAATAAGCTTTGAATTATATATGGCATCAATATTCAATGCTTTATAATTCATTATCAGTATTTCCTGTGTACGGCGGACTGCTACTCTTGCGTTTTGAATGGCGATCTAATTTGGTGAAAAACAATTCGGGTTAGTCCGTTGCTTACAGTGACATCTCATTGTTGATCAGAGGTCATGGATTTGGTTGAGTTGGGTAGTTTTGGGAGGGGGGAGCCAGAACAAGGGAGCATTGTCTTAAAATTAGAGCTAAGCCATTTTGTGGGTAGTGGAAAACTGGAACTTGCTCCCCTAAAAAGCTGTTGAGTGAATTGATAATTTCAAAACTGAGATTGATAAATTTTGGTTAGGCTAGGGTGTTAAGGATTATGGAACCAAGGCGGGTAGTTGGAGTTAAGATACAGATCAGCCACTATTTAATTGAATCATGGAACAGACATGTGGGTTTGGAGATGGGTCGGCTGTAAAAATTACAAAAATAGACAGCACATCAGGAAACCGCCGTCATCCTGCCTATTTGCGCCTTTAATTCGAACGTGTTTGCCAGCTTGCCCCGGACCCGATCGAGAGAGGCAGGTGACCTAAATAAATTCATTAACTGCTCGTTATCAGACCCGTAGCACGGTTTTTAAATGAAGCTTCTGAATTTAACAGCATGAGCACGGGAAGCACGCAGCTCGGGAACCTCGCTTGTGAACTGGAGGCGGAAGTTTGGTGGCCGTTGTGCGAGGGCATTAATTATTGCTGGGAATACCTGATGAATACACCTTATTAGTTGCCTAAGGGAAAGGTTGTTACTGATCCCACTTTCAGCGCAGATTTAGGTTTCTAGAGTTTTCAGGTCATTTCTGCAACCTCAGAAGCCACTCTCAGCACTATCACTATCACAACATTGAGGGATTGGCCCTCTGATCGCTACTTGACCTGCCATCTATGACATCAACATGGGTGCCGCATATCCTGTTACACCTTGGTCCTCAGAATCGGACCAAGTTGAGCCCCCCCCACCAACACCAGCCACGCCACCAGTAGCTCCACAGGCGAGGGCCACCGCAGGGCTGCAGCGCACCCGAGGCAATACCCTCAACACAGGGTATACAGGCAGAGGATGAGCTTCCTGGACATGACTGAGCAGCAGTGCTTCCGGAGGCATTTGCAGGATCTTGCAGTCGGCCGCCTACAAATGCATCACCCAGGTGACCGATGTCATGTTTCACAAGTCAGCCAATTGTATCAACTTTGCCACTGATGAAGCCAGTGATACTGAGCGGGCGCTCGGCTTTGTGGCTCTGGCTGGTTTCCCACGGGTGCAGAGCGTCATTGACTGCACATCCCCACATCACCCAGGAGTGTTTGTGAATCGCAAGGGCTTCCACTCCCTCAATGTGCAGCTCATCTGCACCCATAAAAAGATGATTATGCTTGTGTGTGCCAGATTCCCTGGCAGCTGTCATGCCTCTTTTGTTCTGTGCCAGTCCACCCTCCCTCAGCTCTTCGCTCCTCCAAACAGACTTACCAGCTAACTGCTTGGAGACAAAGGCTATCCACTGAAGATGTGGCTCATGACACCCTTGAGAAGGCCAAGTACTAAGGCCGAGGAGCGTTATAATGAGAGCCACATCTCCACCAGATATGTCATAGAACAAGAAATAGGCATGCTGAAGTTGCACTTCAGATGCCTTAACAGATCTGGAGGAGCCCTTCAGTACACATCAGTCAGGGTCTCCAGAATCATCGTCTGCTGCGCGCTGCACAACACAGCACAGCAGCGAGGATTGGAGCTGCAGGAGGAGCATGGCGTAAAGCACACAACCTCTTCAGAGGAGGAGGAAGAGGAGGAGGAAGTGGAAGACGAGGAGGAGGAGGAACCTGAAGTGCAGATGGCACCAGCAGCAGCGCACATTGTTGCCCGGGAACCCTGAGATGGCCACATTTACTTAACTTACTCCAATTCAGCCACATGCTGTACTAAGATCCCTCCCCCACCCCACTGCAACAACACCATAAAGCATCCCTACAATGACCAATCCATTGCTCGCACCGAAAGCCCCAATGCTCGAGGTTAAAAAATGTGTCACCATTCACTCCAAGTGAGAAAGACACTTTCAAGGTTTAAGGCAAAAATTGACAAGACTCAAAAGTGGTGTAAAGAAAAAAATCGATGTGTGCAATTGAAACTTTACACTAACATTTTTTGACACACCCATATTGTTAAGTTCAGAATAACTCCACGAGACTGTGTTGTAAGCTCAAACCATTGTGACCTTGGTCTCTTTAATTTAACTCCAAAGTGAGACAGCAGCATGGTGGACTGCCTTTTATACCTGCTTGCTCCAGGGTACACAGGTGACCCATAGGTCTCCCACAGGTGTGCCCCCTACTGGCAAGTCTTACACACAGGTGAAGTTCACATACATAACACATATGTTTACTGTTGTGTATCTAATTTTGTGTAATTTTTAATCTCCAAGTGCTTACACGAGGAGCCACCCTGTGGCTTCAGCAGAGGTAGAGGCAGGGGGCTGCTCACTTCCCTGCTGCGACTCATCAGAAACATTTGGCGGATGCCCTCTGGGTTTTGGAGCCTGTAATGCCCCATCAAAGATTGCTCCTCCTGCGACTGTGCAGGGGTAGACTTGGCCATCGTGATCCTAGGAAGCATCTGGGGCCCTGACTGTGGTGGAGGCAACGGGGGAGAAGTGGGAGCACTTTGAGAAGAGCCTTCACTTCCATGTCCCCTCTCACCATCATCCCTCTCATGGGTCACCCGCATTTCACTGCTAGCAAGGAGCTGGTGAGCACCTTGCTGCACAACAGTGGGACAATGAAGACCCAAATCAATGTTTACATGATCCATCTCCAACACTTCCCTTCCTTTCCTCGATTTCTCTGTCTCCATTTCTGGGGATAGGCTATCTACAAACATCCAATATAAGCCCACTGACTTCCACAGCTACCCGGACTACACTTTCTCCCACCCCGCTTCCTGTAAGGACTCTATTCCATTCTCCCAGCTGCTCTGTCTCTGTCACTTCTGTTATGACGATGTCACCTTCCATACTAGTGCTTCCACTATGTCTTCCTTTTTCCTCAAATGAGGATTTCCCTCTACTGTGGTTGACATGGCCCTTGACCGTGTCTGTTCCATTTCCCCCACTTCTCCCACTTCTGCCCTCACCACTTTTCCTCTCTCCCAGAATCATGATAGGGTACATGTTGCCCGCACCTTTCACCCCATCAGTTTTCACATTCAACAGATCATTCTCTGCCATTTTCTCCACCTCCAGCATGATCCTACCACCAAACACATCTTCTCCATTGTAATAGAGCTCCCCCCAGTGGACTACTGTCCCACCTATTGGACTACTGATGTAAATAATAAAAAGGTCATGTGGCAACGACACATGATGACAGTTTTCTGTATTAGAGCCATCTTGCAGAGTGTGTTTGTTAGGTATGTGGAGCTCCTTCACGGCAAACGAGCCAAAGGTGGGCAGTGGAAACGTTACAAGGACACCCTCAAAGCCTCGCTGGTAAAGTGCAACATCACGACTGACACCTGGGAGTCCCTGGCCGATTACCGCCCTAGGTGGAGAAAGTGCATCTAGGAGGGCGTAGAGCTCTTCGAATCTCAACGCCAAGAGCGTGAAGAGGTCAAGCGCAGGCAGCGGAAGGAGCGTGTGGTAAACCAGTCCCACCCAACCCTTCGCTCGGCGAATGTCTGCCCCACCTGTGACAGAGTCTGTGACTCTCGTATTGGACTGTTCAGCCACCAGAGAACTCATTTCAGGAGTGGAAGCAAGTCTTCCTCGATTCTGAGGGACTGCCTATGATGATGATGATGATGTCATAAGAATATCACATTGGCGATGAGGATAGGTTTTCTGGATTCCCTAACTGATATTTTTGTTGGTGGATGATCCCGCCAACCAACAGGGCAACTTTGAAAGGTTCTTTCTTTTGCAGACCAGCTAAAAATCCACGGTAAAATTTAAAGCACACATGAATAGGACTGCTCCTGCGCATGGCCAAGGTGGCCATCAACCCATCCAGGCAGCCGTTGGTCGAGGGGGTCGTTCAGCCCGACTGCCTGCCTCTCTTCCGCGCTTACAAAAGGGCCAGGGTGTCCCTGGAGATGGAGCACGCGGTGTCCACCGGTACGCTCACGGCCTTCCGTGAGAGGTGGGCGCCGGAGGGACTGGAGTGCATCATCACCCCCGGCAACCAAATTTTAATTTGACCATTTAATGCCTACGAGGAGGCCTTCCGATCTGCTCGCTCCCCTTCGCACAGGGTGCCCAAAGATTAGGAGTGTGGGACTGAAGTGCAACTAGAATTTGAGGAACAGCACCTTCAAATATTGGAAGAGGAGCTGCAACCTCGCACATTCAACATAAATATGGAACACGGACTCCTCTAGACCGCAGAAATTACAGGTAGCCTGGGAGCCCGTGAACTGACTTAAAAACTTATTGCACGGGACTGCAAATAAAGGGAGGACACCCGTGTAGAGAGCACTCCACTGGGGACCCCCGCCTCCTCCGGACGTCAAATGATGCGCCATGGTGTGTCCGGACAGCAGACAAGGATGGCAAAGTGGAGAGTGTGCAAGAGCAACCCGTACACCCTTGAGGCCAACTCACTAAATATATTCAAAAAGGAGTTAGATGAGGTCCTTACTACTAGAGGGATCAAGGGGTATGGCGAGAAAGCAGGAATGGGATACTGAAGTTGCATGTTCAGCCATGAACTCATTGAATGGTGGTGCAGGCTAGAAGGGCAGAATGGCCTACTCCTGCACCTATTTTCTATGTTTCTAACTGTCGACATTTGCCAGTGCTCAGATGGCTGCTCCTATGGGAATAATAGGGTGCTTGGGTGAGTTCCATCATGACCGAGAGACTTTCGGAGCTTATATGGAGCAGCTAGAAATGTTTTTCACTGCGAATACTATCGTCGAAGCCCCCAATGATGAAAACCATAACCAGGTGGTTTTAGAAAGGAAGTGGACTATTTTCTTGACTGAAGAAGGCCCCGAGGTGTACGAAACCCTAAAAAATGTTCTTGTTCCCGTCAAGCCAAAGGACACGCCACTGACGGAGATCAAGCACTATAGTCCTGAGCCCCTGGAAATTGCTGAAAGTTATCATTTTGGAACACGAGATCAGTTAAATGACGAGAGTATCAGCGAGTACATTGTAGCTTTAAAAAAGTTATCAATTCACTGTCATTTCGGAAACTTCCAGGACCGAGCATTGCGTGACCGCTGTGTTTGTGGGATGAAAAATGAAGCAATCAGAAGAAAGTTGTTGACAACCCCTAACTTTACTTTTGATTTAGATGTCTGACAGCTATGTCAATGGATATGGCTGACCAATACTCCTGAGAATTTCACGCCATTTCCAGTTGTCAGACAATCAAAGTGAATCGTCTGCAGATTAAAAGTAAAAGACAGTTGGGCCCCAAGGCCTCAGCAACTGGTCCCGGTAACAGTACATTGAAGTCGTGCTATCGGTGCCTGGGACAACACATTGCTCGAAGCTGTCCATATGTGAAGGCAGAATGTTTCTTCTGCAGGAAAACTTGGCATCTTGCAAAGGCACGCCAACTGAAGAGTAAACCGATGTTTAATGATAGAAGTAGAAATCGCCAGATACTACATAGCATTGAAGAGATGCAACACGATGAGGAGATTTTGGAGAAACACGTCATCAGGAGCGCGAAGTATCGTCATCCAAGTAGACGTGGCAGGAACCAGGATACCCATGGAAATCGACACTGGTCCATCCATGAGCGTAGTACTGGAATCGCTATATCTCGACAAGTTGAGTGATTTTCGACTGGAGAAATCAAAGATAGAGCTGCGAGGCCATTCAAGACAGTAAATCCCTGTGGTCGGACTCATCACCGTACTAGTGAAATACTAGGATTAGTTTCAGAGCTTGCCTCTCATAGTAGTGGCAGGAGACAAGCCTGCCTTGATAGGTAGAAATTGGTTGGGATCACTGAAGCTGGATTGGAATGACATTTTTCGTGTAGAAACAAAACTTGCATCGAAAGATGACATCATCAAGCAGTGTTCCACGAAACAGGCAGTCCGATCCAAGACTTCAAGGCAAGTGTCAGAGTACAGAAGGATGCAAGACCAGTCCATTGCAAGCCACATCCCATACCATACGCAGTCAAGGAGAAAGTTGAGCAAGAACTCAAAAGGCAAGAAACTGAGAACATTATCTCTAAGGTAGATCTAAGTAATTGGGCTACACCCATTGTTGTTGTACCTAAGCCGGATGTTAATGCTGATGCTATATCTAGGTTGCCATCCCCATCACAAGTTATACCCAATAGGGAAGAATTGTTCTATTTTTCATACATTGATGAACTGCCAGTCACAGCAGAAGAGATTGGTCGAGCAGCCAAACGTGACCCAGTTGTGTCAAAGGTGTATGATTACATAGCAAATGACTGGCCAATCCAGGTATCAGAGGAAGATATTCATCCATACTTCAGTCATAGGAATTAATTATCAATGGATAAAGCTTGTATCATGTGGGGTGCAAGAGTAGTTATTCCAGATAAGTTCAGGCCCAAATTGTTCAGAGATCTTCATGACCAGCACCTGGGAATATGCTTGACCAAGAGTTTTGCACGCAGTTACTTATGCTGGCCAGGTTTAGATAAAGATATAGCATACATCGTTAGTCAGTGTACAACATGTCAATCGATAAGCAAGAAACCACCATCAGTACCATTACAGCCATGGAAATGGCATCCCAGGGTGTGGCAAAGGTTACATGTAGATTTTGCTGAGCTAGAAGGACAACAATTGTTCATTGTGATTGATAGTCCCTCGAAGTGGGTAGAGGTGTTTCCGATGCGGAAAATAACAACAAGTAAAACACTAGACAAATTGCGAAGATTGTTTTCTTCATATGGCTGCAATTTTGTTCTGAAGAATTTGCACTGTTCATGAGCAGAAACGGTGTGAAACATACCAAAGTTTCACTGTACCACCCTGCTTCAAATGGTGCAGCAGAGCACACAGTACAAATTGTCAAACGTGCTCTCATCAAGCAAATGTTAGATCCAAATCCAAAGAAATGGCAATTGTTGTTGGACCACAAATTGGCAAACTTTTTGATTACTTTTCATAATACTCTTCCTACAACTACTGGTAGAACACAGCTACAAGCCAGGTTCTTGGACAGTCAGTAGAAGAGAAACAATCAAGACAGAAAGAGAGTCATGATAGAGTTAGAGTAAGAGAAAGAAGTGTGAAATAAAATCAGAAGGTTAGAGTGAAGAACCATCATCATAAATGGTTAAAATGGTTACCAGGAAAAATAGTGAAGATATGTGGTCCTCACACATATTTGGTCAAGATGTTTGAATCATGGAAAGGTAAGGTTTGTTCACATTGATCATATTTTACCTACAGATGTGGAACTAGTTGAAAGTTGGAATGATTCAATTTATTCTGATGAGTCAGAGCATGTGGTTACAAGTAGATTACCAGAAACAAATCCTACATCAGATATACTAGAAACAAGTCCAAGAGAAAGTCAGAATTTAAGTCCGAGTCCGAGTCAGGCAGACAAACAGTCGGAAGTTGTAGAGAACCAAAATATAGATCAAGGGTTGCCCTTGGAAAAAATCTGTCCTCAGGTCAACCTAGAATGAGTCTAAGTTCGACACCAAGTTTGGAAAGTTCTGTTCGAGAGCGAAGGTACCTCTTCATAGAATCATAGAAATTTACAGGAAGGAAGGAGGCCATTTCGGCCCATCGTGTCCGCGCCGGTCTACCAAGATCTATCCAACCTGGTCCCACTTTCCAGCTTCTGGTCCGTAGCCCTGTAGGTTATATCACTTTAAGTGCACATCCAAATATCTTTTACATTTGGTGATGTTTCCAGCCACTACCCTCCTTTCAGGCAGTGAGTTCCAGACCCCCACCATCCTCTGGGTGAAGAAATTTCCCCACATAACTCATCTAAACTTCCTCCCAATTACTTTAAATCTATATCCCCTGGTTGTTGACCCCTCTGCCAAAGGAAACAGGTCCTTCCTATCCACTCTATCCAGGCCCCTCAATTTTATACACCTCAATTAGGTCTCCCCTTAGCCTTCTCTGTTCCAAAGAAAACAGACCCAGCATCTCTAATCTTTCCTCATAGCCAAAATTCTCCAGTCTAGGCAACATTCTTGTAAATCTCCTCTGCACCCTTTCCAATGCAATCACATCTTTCCTGTAATGCGGTGACCAGAACTGCACACAGTACTCCAGCTGCGGCCTAACCGGTGTTTTATACAGTTCAAGCATAACCTCCCTGCTCTTGTATTCCATGCCTCGACTAATAAAGGCAAGCATTCCATAGGCCTTCTTAACCACCTTATCTACTGGACTGCTACTTTCAGGGATCTGTGGATCTGCACTCCAAGGTCCCTTTATTCCTCCACACTTTTCAGTGTCATACTATTTATTGTGTACTCCCTTGCCCTGTTAGACGTCCCCAAATGCATTACATCACACTTATCCAGACTGAATTCCATTTGCCACTGTTCTGCCTTCCTGAACAGTACATTGATATCTTCCTGCAGTCCTCAGCTTTCTTCTTCATTATCAACCACACAGCCTATGTTAGTGTCATCTGCAAACTTCTTAATCATACTCCCAACATTTAAGTCCAAGTCATTGATATATAATGCAAAAAGCAAGAGACCCAGCCCTGTGGAACCCCACTGGATACAGCCTGCCAGTCACAAAAACACCCATCAACCATTACCCTTTGCTTCCTGCCTCTGAGCCAATTTTGGATCCAACTTGCCACTTTGCCCTGGCTCCCATGGGCTTTTACTTTCGTGATCAGTCTGCCATGTGGGACCTTATCAAAAGCTTTGCTAAAATCCAGAAACACTACATCATATACACTGCCCTCATCGACCCTCCTGGTTACCTCCTCGAAAAATTCAATCAATTAGTGAGACACGATCTTCCTTTGACAACTCCATCCTGACTGTCCTTGATTAATCCATGTCTTTCCAAATGAAGATTTATCCTGTCCCTCAGGATTTTTTCCAATAATTTTCCCACCACCAAGGCTAGGCTGACTGGCCTGTAATTACTCGGTCTATCCCTTTCTCCTGTTTTAAACAAAGGTACAACATTAGCAGTCCTCCAGTCCTCTGGCACCACACCTATAGCCAGAGAGGATTGGAAAATGATGGTCAGAATCTCTGCGATTTCCTCTTTTGCTTCTCTTAACAGCCTGGAATACATTTCATCCAGGCCTGGGGACTTATCCACTTTCAAAGCTGCTAAGCCCCTTAATGCTTCCTCTCTCACTATGTTTATCTCATCCAATACTTCACACTCCTTCTCCCTAATTGCAAAGTCTGAATCGCCCCTCTCTCTTGTGAAAATGATGCAAGGTATTCATTAAGAAACTTACCCACGTCTTCCTCCTCCACACACAGCTTTCCTTTATGATCTCTAATAGTCCCTATCCTTTCTCTAGTTATGCTCTTGCTCTAATGTATTTATAAAACATCTTTGGGTTTTTCCTGATTTTACTTGCCAACATTCTTTCATGCTCTCTCTTTGCTTTCCTGATATCTTTTTTAATTGCACCCCTGCACTTCTTATACTCCTCGAGAATTTCTGCAGTGTTGAGTTCTCGGTATCTGTCATAAGCTACCCTTTCTTTTCTTTATCTTAATCTGTATGTTCCTTGACATCCAGGGGGCTCTAGAATTGTTAGCCCCACCCTTATTTTTAAGGGAACATACTTGCTCTCTACCCTAAGGATCTCCTCCTTGAATGCCTCCCATTGCTCTGACATTGATTTACCATCAAGTAGCCATTTCCAGTCCACTTTGGCCAAATCCCATCTCAACTCAGCAACATTTACTTTATCCCAATTGATAACTTTTATTCCTAGTCCCTCTTTGTCCTTTTCCATAACTACCCCAAATCTTATTGAATTATGATCACTAGCACCAAAATGCTCTCCCATTGATACTCCTTCCACCCAAAACCAAGTCCAGAACTACCCCTCCCTTGTTGGGCTTGTTGCATTCTGGCTAAAGAAGTTCTCCTGAATGCATTTTAGGAATTCCACACCCTCTGTACCATTCACACTACCCTTTTCCCAGTTAATATTAGGGTAGTTGGCATCCCCCACTATTATAGCTCTATAGTTTTTGCACTTTGCAGCAATTTGTCCATATGTTTATTCTTCTATCTCCTTTTGACTGCTTGGGGGTCTATAATACACTCCCAGTAGTTTGATCATCCCTTTTTTGTTTTTTAATTCAACCCATATGACCTCGTTTGATGACCCCCTCTAATATATCATCCCTTCTCACAGCTGTAATTGTTTTTTTAATCAATACTGCGAGCCCCCTCCATTTTTACCCCCTCCACTCTCTATCCCGTCTGAAAACCCTGTAACCAGGAATGTTGAGCTGCCATACCTGCCCTTCTTTCAGCCATGTCTCAGTAATAGCTATAATATCATACTCCCAAGTGTCAATCCATGCTCTCAGCTCATCTGCCTTATTTCCTTGAAACAGAAAACCAGTGATTAAGTTTGATTTGTAAATATGGAAAAATAAGTTCATACCTTTTGTTATGTATACCATGCAAGTTATGCCTGATGATTATTTTGTTCTGATTACTTCTTCATTAAGGAGAGAGACGTGTAATAGAGCTCCCCCTAGTGGACTACTGATGTAAATAATAAAGGGTCATGTTACCATGTCACATGATGACGGTTTTCTGTATTAGAGCCATCTTGTAGAGTGTGTTTGTTAGTGATGTCGTAAGAATATAGTACACTCTTTCAGCATTCAGAGGGGACCGCTCCATCCGCAACACCCTGGTTCACTCTGCAATCATCCCCAAGAACTCCTCCCCGTCCCACGGCACCTTCCTGTGCAAGGGCTGGCGATGTAACACCTGCCCTTTTACCTCCTCCCTTCCCACTATCCAGGGCCTGAAACACAGCTTCCAGGTGAAACAGCGATTTACTTGTACTTCTTGTAATTTAGTATACTGTATTCACTGCTCATGATGCGGTCTCCTCTACATTGGGGAGACCAAACATGGATTGAGTGACTGCTTTGCGGAACACGTCCGTTCCGTCCATAAGCGTGACCCCGAGCTTCCGGTCGCCTCTCACTTCAATTCTCTACTCCATTCCCACTTTGACCTCTCTGTCTTGTGCCTCTTACATTGCTCCAACAAAGCTCAACGTGAGCTCGAGGAACAACATCTCATCTTTCGATTAGGCACTTTGCAGCCTTCTGGACTCAACTTCTGAGTTCAACAATTTCAGATCATAATCTCTGCCCCTATTTTTTCACATGGCAGCTGTTGATGTTTCTGCCATTCCCATTTACACCTTTTCTAGACCCATCTTTTATTCCTTTACTTACATGATGGGCCCAAAACTCGCCATCATTTAGCTCCATTTTATTTGAGTTAACAGTGTTTTTTGGAGCTAACTTAATTTTGCAAGTTTCGCCAATGTTATAACGCCGTCCTTAACAGATAACGGCTGATTTTTTTAGTTAATGTTTTTATGACATCACTCAGGGTCAAACTCACCCATAATGCCATTTTTGGCCATTTTTGTGAGTTTCGTCAATAAGGTTTTTTTAAAAAACGGCGCTGGGGATCTCTTTGTAAAACCTTACCTTACCAAGTCCGAGTCAGATAGGAATTGGCGTTACAGACGCCATCTTGTTTATCGTGGCTGAGTTACAGGTTTTGGAGGGAGGGAACAAGAATTATATTATATCCAAACTAATTAAAAATCTTAGTTCCTGCGGAGGGAAAAGAGAAACTTTATTTATTGCAGTAAATTTGCAAGTTGAAGTTCCACCACCGAACCGCTGCACAGGGCTTGAGGCATACAGGGTTGGACTGCCGGCCGGCAGGATCACTCCATCGGCCAGACACAGGAGCTTGGCGCTCAGCTTCGAAAGAAGCCCGGGGGGAGGTGGAAGCCAATCCGGGGAGAGGGGCGGCAGCGTGGGGCCATTCGGCCAGGGATAGGGTCAGCAACGGAGGGCCATTTGCGAGCCATCGGCTGGGATGGGGAGTTTCAGCATCAAAACACAACCGGGCAGGTACAGCATGGATACAAAAGCAAAATACTGGATGCTGCAATCTGGAATAAAATCAGAAAATGCTAGAAATCTCAGCAGTTTAGCATGGGAAAAATCAGCACAGGTTAGCTACAGAATAAAGCTCTACATTTACACGTTACCCTGGAAACCTAAATGCTTGGGCATGCTTAGAGAACAGGCCTCAGTTTTTGGCGCTTCAATTAGCTCTGACTACAGAAGCTGTGCCAAATTCAAAAAGAAAACTGGTGAATCTTCGGACATTTTTTGGCACCATTTCAGCTTAAAAAATAGGCTGTTAATCTTAAATAGTGCCAAAAAAAGGCAACGTGTAATTTTGGGCCCATAAGAACATAATTAGGAACAACGGTAGGCTATTCAGCTGCTCGAGCCTGCTCCACCATTCAATAAGATCTTGGCTCATTTTCTACCTCAACTCCACTTTCTGGCACTATCCCCATATCCCTTGATTCCTTAATAACCAAAAATCTATCGATCTTTGTCTTGAATATACTCAAAGTTGGAGCCTTCACAGCCATCTAGGGTAGAAAATTCCAGAGATTTACCACCCTTTGAGTGAAGAAGGTTCTCCTGATCTCAATCCTAAATGGCCGACCCCTTATTCTGAGACTGTGACCGCTGGTTCTAAATTCCTCAGCCAGAGGAAACATCCTCCCTGCATCTACCCTGTCAAGCCCTGCAAGAATTTTGTATGTTTCAATGAGATAAGAACATAAGAAATACGAGCAGGAGTACGCCATTTGGCCCCTTGAGTCTGCTCCGCAATTCAATCAGATCATGGCTGATCTGATCATGGGCTCAGCTCCACTTCCCTGCCCACTCCTCATAACCCTTTACACCCTTATCGCTCAAAAATCTGCCTATCTCCGCCTTAAATATATTCAATGACCCAGCCTCCACAGTTCTCCGGGGCAGACAATTCCACAGATTTACAACCCTCAGAGAAGAAATTCCTCCTCATCTCAGTTTTAAATGGGCGATACCCTATTCTGAAACTATTCCCCATGGTTCTGGATTCCCCCACAAGTGGAAACATCCTCTCTGCATCTACCTCATCGATCGCCCTCATTATCTTACATATTTCACTAAGATCACCTCTCATTCTTCTGAACTCCAATGAGTACAGGCCCAATCTGATCAACCTTTCTTTATGTTAACCCCTGCATTTCAGGAATCAACCTAGTGAACCTTCCCTGAACTGCCTCCAATGCAAGTATATCCCTTAAATAAGGAGACCAAAACTGTACGCAGTACTCTAGGTGTGGCCTCACCAATACCCTGTACAGTTGCAGCAGGAATTCTCTGTTTTTATATTCCATCCCCCTTGTAATAAAGGCCAACATTCCATTTGCCTTCCTGATTACTTGCTGTACCTGCACACTAACTTTTTGTGTTTCATGTACAAGGACCCCCAGGTCCCTCTGTACTGCAGCATTTTGTAATTTTTCACCATTTAAATAATAATTTGCTTTTTTATTTTTTTCTGCCAAAGTGGATAACCTCACACTTTCCCACATTATACTCCATCTGCCCACTCACTTAGCCTGCCTATATCCCTTTGCAGATTTTTTGTGTCCTCCTCACAACTTGCTTTCCCACCCATCTTTGTATCATTTGCAAACTTGGCTACATTACACTCGGTCCCTTCATCCAAATTATTAATATAGATTGTAAATAGTTGAGGCCCCAGCACTGATTCCTCTGGCACCCCACTAGTTAATGTTTGCCAACCGGAAAATGATCCATTTATCCCGACTCTCTGTTTTCTGTCAGTTAGCCAATCCACTATCCATGCTAATATATTAACCCCCAACCCGGTGATCACCTCTGATTCTTCTAAACTCGAGAGAATATAGGCCTAGTCTACTCAATCTGTCCTCATAGGATATTTCCTCCATCCCAGGAATCAGTCTGGTGAACCTTCGTTGGACTCCCTCAATGGCAAGTATATCCTTCCTTAGGTAAGGAGACAAAAACTATTCCATGCCTGCCCCATTTCCACGTCCTTTTGGTTTGTACTATCATACCTTTTGTTATTTATCACACCCGCCTTCCACCCCATCACAGACCTTGTCTTTTATTCTTTCCTCACCTCCCCCCTTTCTTTGCCCCTGCACTTGCTTAAAATCAGTTACATTTGTAATTTTTTCCTGTTCTGATGAAAGGTCATTGACCTGAAACGTTAACTGTTAGAAACATAGAAAATAGGTGCAGGAGTAGGCCATTCGGCCCTTCGAGCCTGCACCACCATTCAATAAGATCATGGCTGAACATTCACTTCAGTGCCCCTTTCCTGCTTTCCCTCCATACCCCTTGATCCCTTTAGCCATAAGGGCCATATCTAACTCCCTCTTGAATATATCTAATGAACTGGCATCAACAACTCTCTGCGGTAGAGAATTCCACAGGTTCACAACTCTCTGAGTCAAGAAGTTTCTCCTCATCTCAGTCCTAAATGGCTTACCCCTTATCCTTACACTGTGACCCCTGGTTCTGGACTTCCCCAACATCGGGAACATTCTTCCTGCATCTAACGTGTCCAGTCCCGTCAGAATTTTATATGTTTCTATGAGATCCCCTCTCATTCTTCTAAACTCCAGTGTATAAAGGCCTAGTCGATCCAGTCTCTCCTCATATGTCAGTCCTGCCATCCCGGGAATCAGTCTGGTGAACCTTCGCTGCACTCCCTCAATAGCAAAAACATCCTTCCTCAGGTTAGGAGACCAAAACTGAACACAATATTCCAGGTGAGGCCTCACCAAGGCCCTGTACAGCTGCAGTAAGACCTCCCTGCTCCTATACTCAAATCCCCTAGCTATGAAGGCCAACATACCATTTGCCTTCTTCACTGCCTGTTGTACCTGCATGCCAACTTTCAATGACTGATGAACCATGATACCCAGGTCTCGTTGCACCTCCCCTTTTCCTAATCTGCCACCATTCAGATAATATTCTGCCTTTGTGTTTTTGCCCCCAAAATGGATAACCTCACATTTATCCACATTATACTGCATCTGCCATGTATTTGCCCACTCAACTAACCTGTCCAAGTCACCCTGCAGCCTCTTAGCGTCCTCCTCATAGCTCACACCTCCACCCAGTTTAGTGTCATCTGCAAACTTGGAGATATTCACTCAATTCCATCATCTAAATCATTAATGTATATTGTAAAGAGCTGGGGTCCCAGCACTGAGCCCTGCGGCATCCCACTAATCACTGCCTGCCATTTTGAAAAGGATCTGTTTATCCCAACTCTCTGCTTCCTGTCTGCCAACCAGTTCTCTATCCACGTCAGTACATTACCCCCAATACCATGTGCTTTGATTTTGCACACTAATCTCTTGTGTGGGACCTTGTCAAAAGCCTTTTGAAAGTCCAAATACACCACATCCACTGGTTCTCCCTTGTCCACTCTACTAGTTACATCCTCAAAATTCCAGAAGATTTGTCAAGCATGATTTTCCTTTCATAAATCCATGCTGACTTGGATTGATCCTATCACTGCTTTCCATATGGGCTGCTTTTTCATCTTTAATAATTGATTCTAATATTTTCCCCACAACGGATGTCAGGCTAACCGGTCTATAATTACCCATTTTCTCTCTCCCTCCTTTTTAAAAAAGTGGTGTTACATCCATAGGAACTGATCCAGAGTCAATAGACTGTTGGAAAATGATCACCAATGCATCCACTATTTCTATGGCCACTTCCTTAAGTACACTGGGATGCAGACTATCAGGCCCCGGGGATTTATTGGCCTTCAATCCCATCAATTTCCCTAACACAATTTTCCGCCTAATAAGGATATCCTTCAGTTCCTCCTTCTCACTCGACCCTCAGTCCCCTAGTACTTCCGGAAGGTTATTTGTGTCTTCCTTCGTAAAGACAGAACCAAAGTATTTGTTCAACTGGTCTGCCATTTCTTTGTTCCCCATTATAAATTCACCTGAATCTGACTGCAAGGGACCTACATTTGTCTTCACTAATCTTTTTCTCTTCACATATCTATAGAAACTTTTGCAGTCAGTTTTTATATTCCCGGCAAGCTTCCTCCCATACTCAATTTTCCCCCTCCTGATTAAACCCTTTGTCCTCCTCTGCTGAATTCTAAATTTCTCCCAGTCCTCAGATTTGTTGCTTTTTCTGGACAATTTATATGCCTCTTCCTTGGATTTAACACTATCCTTAATTTCCCTTGTTAGCCACAGTTGAGCCACCTTCCCCGTTTTATTTTTACTCCAGACAGGGATGTACAACTGTTGAAGTTCATCCATGTGATCTTTAAATGTTTGCCATTGCCTATCCACCGTCAACCCTTTAAGTATCATTTGCCAGTCTATTATAGCCAATTCACGCCTCATACCATTGAAATTACCTTTCCTTAAGTTCAGGACCCTAGTCTCTGAATTAACTGTATCACTCTTCATCTTAATAAAGAATTCTACCATATTATGGTCACTCTTCCCCAAGCAGCCTCGCACAACAAGATTGCTAATTAGTCCTTTCTCATTACACATCACCCAGTCTAGGATGGCCAGCCCTCCAGTTGGTTCCTCGACATATTGGTCTAGAAAACCATCCCTAATACACTCTAGGAAATCCTCCTCCACCGTACTGCTACCAATTTGGTTAGCCCAATCTATATGTAGATTAACTTCGCCCATGATAACTGCTGTGCCTTTATTGCACGCATCCTTAATTTCTTGTTTGATGCTGTCCCAAACCTCACGACTACTGTTTGGTGGTCTGTACACAACTTCCACTAGCTTTTTCTGCCCTTTGGTATTCCGCAGCTCCACCCATACAGATTCCACATCATCCAAGCTAATGTCCTTCCTTACTATTGCGTTAATTTCCTCTTCAACCAGCAATGTTACCCCACCTCCTTTTTTTTCCTGTCTATCCTTCCTGAATGTTGAATACCCCTTGATGTTGAGTTCCCAGCCTTGGTCACCCTGGAGCCATGTTTCCGTGATACCAATTATATCATATTCGTTAATAGCTGCCTGTACGTTTAATTCATCCACCGTATTACGAATACTCCTTGCATTGAGGCACAGAGCCTTCAGGCTTGCCTTTTTAACACACTTTGCCCTTTTGAAATGTTGCTGTAATGTGGCCCTTTTTGATTTTTGCCTTGTTTTCTCTGCACTGCGCTTTAACTTTTTTTCTTTCTATCTCTTGCTTCTGCCCCCATTCTACTTCCCTCTGTCTCCCTGCATAGGTTCCCATCCCCTGCCATATTAGTTTAACCCCTTAGTTTAACCCCATACGCTTACTGGGGTCTCCCTGCTGAACTATTGATGAAGAGAGATCTCAAGGCCAGGCTCTCTCTTGTCCACCCTGACTTGAATAATCGTGTCGAATACAGACGTCAAAGTCAGCAAGGGTATCATGATCGTGCTACTGTGTCACGCATCATTTCTATCAATGATCCTGTGTATGTACTGAATTATGGTCAAAGTCCCAAGTGGATCGCCGGTACTGTTACGGCCAAGGAGGGTAACAGAGTGTTTATCGTTAAGCTCAAGAATGGGCATACATGCAGGAAACATGTCGATGAGATAAAGCTGCAGCACACGGATGAACCAGAACAGTCTGAGGAAGACACAATCAGTGACCAACCCACCTACCCTCAGTCATCAGAGGATTCCGCTGTCATCAATGAATCTGAACTTTCAATCCCTGACATGGTCATTGCCACTCCCATCAGATCGGCTACCCAGCCCCCAGTCATAACAGACTCAGAATGCTCGCCCAAGGCTGGAGTTGAACTGAGACGTTCAACTCGGGAGCGGAAAGTCCCGGACCATCTCAATTTGTAAACAGGCCGTTACTGATATCTTAAAGGGGGATATTGTCATGTATGTGTGTGCGTGTGTGTGGGTGGGGAGCGGGGGGAGGTTTGAGGAAAGGAGGATCAGCTTCATAAGGAAGTATTGTGTTCGATCCTTAGTCTCAGTCGGGGTGTGCCAATTGGCCTCCCTGACTCTGGGCTATAGAAGGTTCACCAGACTGATTCCTGGGATGGGGGGATTGTTCTATGAGAGAGTGAGTAGACTAGGCCTATATTCTCTAGAGTTTAGAAGAATATGAGGTAATCTCATTGAAACGTATGCAATTCTTAATGGGCTTGACAGGGTAGATGCTGGGTGGATGTTTCCCCTGGCTGGGGAGTCATGAACTAGGGGTCATAATCTTAGAATAAGGGGTCGGCCATTTAGGACTGAGAAGAGGAAAAATTTCTTCACTCAGAGGGTTGTGAACCTTTGGAATTCTGCACCCCAGAGGGCTGTGGATGCTTAATCGTTGAGTATATTCAAAGCCGAGATCAATAGATTTTTGGATGCTGAGGGAACCAAGGTACAGGGGGATAGTGTGGGAAGTCGGAGTTGAGGTAGAAGATCAGCCATGATCTCACTGAATGGCGGCGCAGGCTCGAAGGGCCTATTCCTATTTCGTATGTTCTTATGAGGGAATATTAGTCCAGGATTCCTGCTTGTGATTATTATTCCACACCCTTGATTCAGTGTCACCATCAAAGTGATTAGCTTGAAAGAGTTACTGGGTGTGACAAGGTGAAGGAGTTGAAAGAACATTAGTAGGGTCATAGTCAATAACTGAGGGTGTTTCAGGAATTTTGTTTCTGATTATACATATGTTAATTCAGCTTTCTCACTGTGTTGGGCTCAGTAACTCCTCCTCGACAGTGCATCTGATCTCATAGCAGTTAGTTGGTTGGCCCATTTTGAATTCATTGAAAATGCTGCTGCTCATACCCTAACTCACACCAAGTCCTGCTCACCCATCACCCCTGTGCTCGCTGACCTATATTGGCTCGCGGTCTGGCAGTGCCTCAATTTCAAAATTCATATCCACGTTTTGAAATCACTCCATGGCCTTGCCCCTCCCTATCTCTGCAACCTCCTCCAACCCTCCCAAATATCTGCATTCCTATAATTCTGGCCTATTGTGCATCCCTGATTTTCATCATTCCACCATTGCCGACTGTGCCTTCAGCTGCCCAGACCCTAAGCTCTGGAATTCCCTCCTTAAACATCTCTGCCTCCATCTTCTCCTTTAAGACATTCCATAAAACCTACCTCTTTGACCAAGCATTTGGTCACCTGCCCTAATATCTTTATGTGGCTCTGTGTCAACCTTTGTTTGATGATGTTCCTGTGAAGTGCCTATATATATGCTATATAAAATGCACATTGTTATTATTCTTCAGCATGTATTTTCAATGGGAATGCATAATGTCAGGTGTAACACAGACCTTGTGTGGACGCTGTTGTCAAATATTCAAAGGGCTTACATTATTTCACAAACAAACAAATTATGAAATGCATCATTCACTAATTGTCAATATGTTTCAGGCTGAATTCTTGCTGATTAAACACTATCAAAAATGGTTTTCCTCAGGCAATTAGCAATCCCGCTGGAATTTTAAAGAGGTGGAATCAAGACAGCCATGGAGAATACATTCAGACACAATGTCAACAGCTAGCAAGTAGAATCTCATTACATACCAGGAATGGAATGCAGCAATTCAATTTTCATAAAATGGATGTGAAATATTTCATAATTAGTAATGATGGTTTTGCATTATTAATATACTCATTATAACATGGTCTGTGTACCAACAAAAGCTTCTGAAATGCAGTCAGCCAGGGTCACACTCCCCCCTCATTATCCATTAAAAATAATCTGTGAAGTGTTAATCCAACAGCAGAGCTATATATTGGGATGGCTGCAATCTTTCCCAGTTTGCGTGCTGACACATGATAGCACATCTGCACCTGATGTCTCTTTCACCTCTCACCTGCATCATTGGTGGGCTCTGCAGTAACTCTCACTAAAATTGTATGTAATTAGTCGTACCTTTCCATTGGGTTATTAGAAGGCACATCATTGTGTGTTATTTCGGAGTCCCACATAAACTGGAGATTGGCAATAGCTGGTCTGATAGATATGATATAGATTATTTAAAAAAAATCACATCCAAAGTACAATAGGAAATATTTTTACTCACATTAGGCCCAAATTTCCCCAACCCCTTTTTCCGGCGCACTGTCCCGAGATGCGCCGACTTTGTGCGTTCAAAACGGTGCCCAAAGATTTACTAACTATTCTGGCCACTCTGCTGTGTGTCCCAGGTCCTGGCACGGCGTTTCTCGTGGAATGGGGGATGGAGCTACAGCCCTGCGCCGAAAACAGAGCCGGCAGCTGCGTGCATGTGCAGTAGCTCCTTGCCCTCCCAGCGCGTCCTGCAGGCTGTGAGCCTGACCCGATGCTCACCGCCCCATCCCTGACCGAGTGTCCTGCCGCACAGGCCGGCCGCTGCCTTCCCGCGCTGAGGGCCACAAGAAACAGGTTGGTGCGGGGAGAGTTTTGATCGGGGGGGCGGGGGGGGGGGGGGGGGGGGGAAGGAAGAGTTTTGATCGGGGTGGGGGGGGCAGGAGGGAAGGAGGAGAGTTTCTTTAAATGATTTAGAAAACGTCTCTGTCAGTGACACAATGCAATCGGCTGTTAAGAGCTGAGAATGACCAGAGAAAACTTTCTTTAGGTTTCATCTCTCAGTACCAGCAAATATCTGGTCATGGCTTTTGTTTTGGTAGTAATCATGAATTATGTCAATTTTGTAATAATCCCACAAATTCTTAGTGAACAACTGCGTGGATGCCTGTAGATACCCTGTTTTGAACATTCCATCAGCACCCACGGGTGCCTTATTGGGGAGTAACTGCATGGGCACTCTCAGGCACCTTGCGCAAGTGACCATGGTTCGTAGCCCTGCTAGCAAAATATTTAATTCATAAATGGTTTTATGAAACCCTTTGTCTTCTGATATAAATGATATTAAAAATTGCATATTTTATGAAGCTTTATATAGTGGAATGTGTAAATTATGCAAAAGTTGCAGTACAAGATCTGTATTAGTTGCTGTGAAGGTGTTTAGGGCTTTGCAAGGTCCTCTGTGCTTCCCTTCCCCCCCTATCTCTGGCTACCTGCGCTGATTTCTTAACTCTCCGCGAGAGTTTTCTGTGCGGACATAAGTGGCCACATACGCTGGCCTAAGTTAGTTTGGAGCAACTATTAGTTGTCCAAACTGGCTTAAATGGCCAAAACGGCTGGTAACGCGCCCTTTTGAAAAAAACACTAAACTAAAAAAAATCCTAACTAACTCACTTACACTGGCGCAAATTAACTGTGCAGAATGAGGGTTTTTAAGATACTCCAGAAAAATCAAGTTGCTCCAAAAAAAACAGAGCAACTCCTGGGCAAATTTGGGCCCATTATCTGCCAGAGTACAAGGGAAGGCTTCAAGGATGAATTTTATGAGTCTCCTTTAAAGTCCTCTTTTAGAATGTGACCATTTATACCCATTAAAGCACACACACAATGCAAGGAAAGTGTTCAGAGGGATTGACCACTCTAAAATAAAAGCTGATTCTGAGCTGATTAATTATTGCGTAACCTGGCAGATAACACTAAAGATCTTTCCTATTATGTCTTGTATGTTTATTGCAGATTATACAATCAATGACAAATCCACCAGCTATATAACTAAAAATTGAGATAAGTCGAGATATAAAATCCTTGAATCCAGAAAACTAGACCTCAGTGTTCCAAGCCTCATTGAGGTACAATATGTTGTTATCACTTTATCTCTTCGAGCCTGGAAATTCAAGATAGCCAACCTCCCTCCATCTCAAATTAATATACGTGTTGAAGATAATCCAATTCCATTTGGCTATGGACAAGAACAACACGTTTTTTTCAATTTCATAATGGTAACTGTTATATAGCAAAGAATTATACAGGTTCAGCTGCTTCCAGTGTGGTAGACTGCACAGCAAAATGTGGCCTTATCAATCAAATATATAATAAATTGTAAGTTAGACTGCGGTTTCAGTACCAATGTGCAAGTTTCTGCTGACTTGTTCTCTTCCCTTTCCATAAATAAAGGCTCAGTGTAAGTGCACACTTGCATGCTCCAGGACTCAATTGGTGTTGAAAAGCACTCGGAGTGGCAGAGACATTTGTACAGCCTGTTTCTCCTCCCCCCTCCTCCGACACCTCCATCTCAGCTTTCTTAATTTCCCCCTTCTGGTTTCCCAATATGTACCTCTCCTTCCTGGAGTCAGGGAACCCTAATGGGAGGCAGTGCTCTGAAACCAAAGCGTTCCCTGACTCACTCACTGAGGTTTAGCAGGAGAAAACAACATAGGTTGAGATTGTGAAGGATGATTTCATACCTGTATGGAGAAGTCTAGAAAAGGAGGAGGAAAAAAGACAGATTAAGGTTTACAGATCTGATTGCTACCCAGCAGTCACTACCGTACAGTGCATGTGTGGAGTTGGGGAGGACGGAATTGTTCTCGGCTCTGATACTCCCCCACATGGTCAAATAGCCTGCTAACACACACGGCCATGGCTTATTTTAACAAAGAGCATGCAACACTCAAGGAACTGTACCCTAGCAAGATTGCGAAGGAAGTTGAGAAAATCTTCAAGAAAAACAAAACAAAGATAAAAAATTCTTTAAGGTAGTCACAAGATATTGGCTAGCAAAATTCCACAAAACCTACAAAGATGGGTGGGAAAGCAAATTGTGAGGAGGATGCAAAGAATCTACAAAGGGATATAGACAGGCTAAGTGAGTGGGCAAAAATTTGGCAGATGGAGTATAATGTGGGAAAATGTGAGGTTATCCACTTTGGTAGAAACATAAAAATTTACAGCGCAGAAGGAGGCCATTTTGGCCCATCGTGTCCACGCCGGCCGACAAAGAGCCGCATGGCCCTCGGTCAGCAGACCTGAAGGTTAAATATAAACCTACGAATAATGAACAATGGCGGAAAGACAAAGATCACCCAGCCCAACCAGTCCACTTCACACAACTGTGACACCGCTTATACTGAAACTTTCTACACTCCACCCCAACCGGAGCCATGTGATCTGCTGGGAAGGGCAAAAAACAGATAAAAACCCAGGCCAATTTAGGGAGAAAAATCTGGGAAAATTCCTCTTCGACCCATCCAGACAATCGAAACTAGTCCAGGAGATCACCCTGGCTGTATTCGATTCTCTGCAATATTTACCATCATATCTTCGCCAGCCAACAAAAGGTTATTCAGTCTAATCCCAATTATCAACTCTAGGTCCGTAACCCTGCAGGTTATGGCACTTTAAGTGCCCATCCAACCATCTCTTAAAAGTGGTGAGGGCTTCTGCATCCACCACTCTTCCAGGCAGTGAGTTCCAGATCCCCACAATCCTCAAATCCCCTCTGAACCTTCCACAAAACACCTTAAAACTATGCCCCCTCATAATAGACCCCTCCACCAATGGAAATAGACCCTTACTATCCACTATGTCCAGGCCCCTCAATATTTTGTACACCTCAATAAGGTCTCCTCTCAACCTCCTCTGTTCCAACGAGAACAAACCCAGCCTATCCAATCTGAGCTCATAACTAAGATTCTCTATTCCAGGCAGCATCCTAGTAAATCTCCTCTGTGCCCTCTCTAGTGCAATCACATCCTTTCTATAATATGGCGACCAGAACTGCACGGAGTACTCCAGCTGTGGCCTAACCAAAGTATTAGACAATTTAAGCATAACCTCCCTGCTCTTATATTCTATGCCTTGGCGAATAAATGCAAGCATTCCATATGCCTTCTTAACCACCTTATCCACCTGGCGTGCAACTTTCAGAGATCTATGGACAAGCACTCCAAGGTCCCTTTGTTCATCTACACTATTAAGTGGTCTACCACTTAATGTGTATACCTTTCTTTATTAGCCCTCCCAAAGTGCATTATCTCACACTTCTCTGAATTAAATTCCATTTGTCACTGCTCTGCCCACCTGACCAGTATATTGATATCCTCTTGCAGCCCATGACTTTCCTCTTCATTATCAACCACACAGCCAATTTTAATGTTGTCTGCAAACTTCTTAATCATATTCCCTATATTCAAATCTAAACCGTTGATATATGCCACAAAAAGCAAGGGACCCAGTACTGAGCCCTGCGGAACCCCACTGGAAACATCCTTCCAGTCACAAAAACATCCATCAATCATTACCCTTTGCTTCCTACCTCCAAACCAATTTTAGATCCAACTTGCCACTTTGCCCTGGATCCCATGGGCTTTAACCTTCATGACCAGTCTTCCATGTGGGATCTTATCAAAAGCTTTGCTAAAGTCCATATACACTGCATCGTACGCACTACCCTCATCGACCCTCTTGGTTACCTCCTCAAAAAATTCAATCAGATTAGACAAACACGATCTTCCCTTAACAAATCCGTGCTGACTGCCCATAATTAATCCTTGCCTTTCCAAATGTAGATTTATCCTATCTTTCAGGAATTTTTCCACTAATTTTCCCACCACTGAGGTTAGGCTGACAGGCCTGTAATTACTCGGCCTATCCCTTTTTCCCTTCTTAAACAAGGGCACTACATTAGCAGTCCTCCAATCCTCCAGCACCATGCCCAAATCCAAAGAGGACTGGAAAATGATGGTCAAGGCCTCTGCTATTTCCTCTTTTACTTCGCTCAACAGCCTGGGATGCATTTCATCCGGGCCTGGGGACTTATCTACTTTCAAAGTTGCTAAACCCCTTAATATTTCCTCTCTCACTATATTTATTTCAAACAGAATATCACACTCCTCCTTGATAGCAGTATCTGCATTGCCCCTTTCCTTTGTGAAAGCAGATGCAAAGTATTTGTTAAGAACCTTCCCAACATCTTCCACCTCCACACAGAGATTACCTTCATGGTCTCCAATAGGCCCTACCTTTTCTTTAGTTACCCTTTTACTCTTAATGTATTTATAGAACATTTTAGGGTTTTCCTTAATTTTACTAGCCAAGAATTTTTCATGCTGTCTCTTAGCATTTCTAATATCCTTTTCAGTTTTGCCTCTTAACTTTCTATATTCCTCCAAAAATTCTATAGTATTTAACCGTTGATATATGACATAAGCGTCCCTTTTTTTCTTAATCCTCCCCTGTAAGTCCCAAGACATCCAGGGGGCTCTAGAATTATTATCTGCACCCTTTTTCTTTAACGGCACATGTTTGGCCTGAGCCTTCCGGATCTTCTCCTTTAATGCCTCCCACAGTTCTGACACTGACTTACCCGCAAGTAGCTGTTTCCAGTCCACTATGGTCAAATCACTCCTTAACTTCGCAAAATTAGCTTTTCCCCAAATCGGGATTTTTATTTCAGGCCTATCCTTGTCCTTATCCATAACCGACTTGAATCTGACTGAATTATGGTCACTGGCACCCAAGTGCTCTCCCACTAATACCCCTTCAACCTGCCCAGCTTCATTCCACCAAACTAAATCCAAGACCGCCCCCTCTCGTATTGGGCTTGCTACGTACTGACTAAAAAAGTTCTCTTGAATGCATTTCAAGAATTCTGCACCCTCTATATCCTTCACACTATATTTGTCCCAATCAATATTCGGATAGTTAAAATCCCCTACTATTACTACCCCATGGTTTTTAGACTTCACAGCAATTTGCCTACATATTTGCTCCTCTATCTCCCTCTCACTGTTTGGGAGTCTATAATACACACCCAGCAGTGTGATCGCCCCTTTTTTATTTTTCAATTCGACTCATATGGCCTCATTTGATGATCCCTCTAACATATCATCCCTCCTCACTGCTGTAATAGTTTCTTTAATCAGTACTGCGACCCCAACCACCCCACCCTTTTTACCCCCCTCTTTGTCTTGTCTAAAAATCCTGTAACTAGGAATATTTGATCTGCCAAACCTGCCGCTCTTTCAGCCATGTTTCTGTAATGTTTATAATGTCATACTCCCTAGTATCTACCTGTGCTCTTAGCTCATCCGCCTTATTCGCTATACTCCTTGCATTAAAGTATATACCATTTAGCACAGGAAGACATCCTTGCTTACTACTTACTAAGCCTTGTTTCCTGTCTTACAGATTTGCTTTTTAGATTCTTGCTATCCAATTTCTGCTTACTTCTTTCCCTATTGAATTTGTTCTCAGGTTCCCACCCCCCTGCCAAGTTAGTTTAAACTCTCCCCAACAGCACTAGCAAAACTCCCCGCGAGGGTATTGGTCCTGGCACTGTTGAGGTGCAACCCGTCTGGTTTGTACAGGTCCCATCTACCCCAGAAGCGGTCCCAATGTCTCAAGAATTTAAAGTAGGAAAAATAAAAAAGCAAATTATTTAAATGGGGAGAGATTACAAAATGCTGCAGTGCAGAGGGATCTGGGGGTCCTTGTACATGAAACATAAAAAGGTAGCATGCAGATACAACAAGTAATTAGGAAGGCAAATGGACTGTTGGCATTTATTGCAAGGGAGATGGAGTATAAAAGTACGTAAGTCCTAGTATACAGGGCGTTGGTAAGATCACACCTAGAGTACTGCGTACAGTTTTGGTCTCCTTATTTAAGGAAGGATATACTTGCATTGGAGGCAGTTTAGAGAAGGTTCACGGGGTTGATTCCTGAGATGAAGGGATTGTCATATGAAGAAAGGTAGAGCAGGTTGGGCCTATACTCATTGGAGTTTAGAAGACTGAGAGATGATCTTATTGAAACGTACAAGATTCTGAGAGGGCAAGACAGGGTAGCTGCAGAGAGTATGTTTCCCCTCGTAGGGAATCTCGAACTCAGGGGCATAATGTCAGAATAAGGGGTCGCCCATTTAAAATGGAAATGAGGAGGAATTTCTTCTCTCGGAGGGTCATGAATTTTTGGAATTCTCTACCACAGAGAGCTGTTGAGGCTGGAGATAGACAGATTTTTGAACGATAAGGGAGTCAAGGGTTATGGGGAGCGGGCAGGGAAGTGGAGTTAAGGCCAGAATCAGATCAGCCATAATCTTATTGAATTGCTGAGCAGGCTCGAGGGGCCAAATGGCCTACTCCTGCTCCTATTTCTTATGTTCACAGTTGGGGAGGGTAGAAGAGAGATAGAGAGAGAAGCATGTAAATAACAAAAGCAAACTGAACTTCTGAGCACACTGCTGAAGTAACAGTGGAAAAGGCAGTGCAACTTTTCTTCTGAATTCCATGGAGTTATTTTGATACAGAAGGCAACTGGATACATATGATTGCTGGGAGGCTAGAAAATGATGGTAGGTGAAGGGAATAGGAGACAGAATTGGGAATACATCATGGAAGGCATGAGAGGGTACCTGTGAGAACAAAGAATCATAGTTAGAAGCATAAGGAATGCACTTTAAAAAAATCTTCAATGGATTAATTTGAGTTCAAATCTCACCCCGTTACTCTGATAGTTGGATTACATACATCACAGCTCCCCAAATAGTAGTATGATCGTAGGGTTTCTGGGATAATTTCATTGGAACAAATTAAAAATAATCTATGGTGCCCATTTCATTAATTTAGTCAAGATATCCAAAAGAAATATGCTCAAAAAGTTTAAAACAATCTACAATTAGGTGTTTCTATCTTTTAGAATATGCATTTGTCCTGGATGTATAAAGAGCTGGAGCGGTGGGCCTGGGACAGCTCCGCAGGTCAGGCTATAAAAGAGCCTGACCTGCTCCAAGTGTGTGACAATTTTGAGATGGGCAACGTCATCAAAACCCTGGTCGCCATTTTGGAGTGTGGGCAGGAACATCGGCGGGGCCCAGGTACAGAGGAGTGGGAAGGTTGGGGCGGATGAGCGGCGTAGGAGCGGTGAGAGATCGTGGCAGAGATGAGGCGAATGTTTGGCGGAGGAGCGGTGAGAGATTCTGGCGGAGATGTGGTGAATGTTTGTGGCGGAGGAGTGGTGAGAGATTGTGGCGGAGGAGTGGTGAGAGATTGTGGCGGAGGTGCGGCAAATGAGGGTGCGGGGCCCAGAAGAGTCGAGAGCCCAGGGGCAGCATGGGCCAGCCCACACTGCGATGTATGTGTGCACTAGGTCCGTGCAGCAAAGCAGGTCTCTCCAGTCGTCCTGGTTAACCCTTGCCACTGGATAAAGGCCAAGTTCTATCAAACCTCTGTGGTGGCTGGTGTGCAACAGTCACCACACGTTAAAAAAATTCACGCACAGGTATCTTCCACCCCCTCAATTGGCGTTCAGGACTGGAATATCGGGTCCTTCATTGAAACATCTGTGAACTCATGGAAGCAAGTCATCCTCGTTCGAGGGATCACCTATGATGATGATGATAATTAGTGAAGCGTAATCTGCAATTTCTGCACTGGCTTATTGTGATATACTGACACATTAAACTAAAGCTATTCCAATATATCTGTAAACATTTTTCTCTACTTTTGTTTCTTACATTATTATTGCATCTGAACATTATATTGAATTTTAAACATTTATATCTGATGCATTGCCATTATGTTTATGTCCGAGGGATTCTTATTGTACTGCAGTTCTTAATCCGCAACACTTGTTATTGCTAATAAACACATAAGTTGGATCAGAATTTCTTTACAGCAAAGAATCAGATTGGCAAATTTAAATATTATTCATGGTTCATGATTCAATAACAACCTTCAAAAGGGAAATGAATAAACACTTGAAGGGGAAAAAATTGCAGGGCTATGGACAAAAGGGCAGGGCAGTGGGACTAATTGGATAGCTGTTTCAAAGAGCCAGCACAGGCACGATGGGTCGAATGCATCTTTCTGTGCTGTATCGCTCGATGTACAGATGAACCTAGAATCTGCAGAGACATCCACAAATAATGTACAGAAATAATGATTGAAAATCGGCTCTGTAGAAACACTACATGCATTCATGTCTGTATGACTCAAATCACTTTCTTTCCTCATGTACTTAAGCATTTACCAGCCACACATCTTCTGCACTGGTGTAAAGTAAGAGTCTTGGATGCTCTTCTTGTTTGACTAATTGTAGGATAAATAAACAGCTAGAAATTTGAACGTCAAACATGGTACGATTTAAAAGACATGTTTAAATCTGAACAGATGTAAAATCTGCAAGAATACAGGGATAAAGAAAAAAGTATCAATACTGGAAATCAAGTAAAGACGCATCGCTGGTGAGTCAGCATCTGAGAGAAATATGATGGACACATCAGAAAAATAACCTAGCATAACGAACTTAGTGGGGAAAAAAATGCACCTACATAAATCTGCATTGTGAGTAGCATACCACATTCTTTCTAGTCATCACCAGTGATTGATAAATATCTTATTCCTGCAGTGAATTACTACAAAGAACAACCACTGACAAGATCCCGTAGTTTAAAGAGATTTGTTAAATAAACGGTGTACCTTGTCGCCCAGAAGGGAAAGGCCATGTTCTGCAGTTTTTGCGTTTGAAAACTAATCAAGCTTATTTGAAAATAAAAGGTTCATGCAGCCACTTGGGTGTCAATTAAACACAGCCCACTTTAATGAGATTGCGAAGTGAACAGCTGCATTATATGAATAGAAGAAAGATTATTATGAACATTTAGTACCCAGCCAAAAAAAAACTATATAGAACCATCTGCATGTCAGGTTTGCTAAATATTTTTAGAATTTGAGAATACATGAATACTATGTTGGGGCCCAAACAGTAATTAAAGCACTGGTAGGATAATTACAGCTAGTCTTAAGGTTCATTTGGCATATGACATTTCTTGATGAATTTTATCAGCATTCTCTTCCTCTATATTGAAACTGGATGTCTGCTAGGCAAAGTTTTATTCTGTTTAAATAAAACTTGTCTGGGGGGCAGGGGTGGGCTCTGATGGTCAGCATGTTTATCCATTGAGTAGCTGAGTCATACAGACCAGGATCATCCCAGGTTCAATTCCTGGTCTGTGCTGAGTTAGTTGATCTGAGTCAGGAAAGCAGCAGGGTTGCTACAATTGCCCTTATCGCCCCAGTTAAGGAGGGGAAAATCAGCCCACTCCTGATTGTTGTCCAGTTTCCTCTGCCGGAAGTCTGAATGTGTGACTATTCAATGAGAGCTGAATCGGTTAGCTGTGATACCTCTGTAAGATCATAAGAAATAGGAAAAGGAGTAGGCCATACGGCCCCTTGAGCCTGCTCCACCATTCAGTATTATGGCTAATCTGATCATGGACTCAGCTCCACTTCCCTGCCTGCTCCCCATAACCCCTTATCCTCATATCATTTAAGAAACTGTCTATTTCTGTCTTAAATGTATTCAATCTCCCAGCTTCCACTGCTCTTTGAGGCAGCGAATTCCACAGATTTATAACCCTCTGAGAAGAAATTTCTCATCTCAGTTTTAAATGGGCAGCCCCTTATTCTAAGATCATGCCCTCTAGTTCTAGTCTCCCCCATCAGTGGAAACATCCTCTCTGCATCCACCTTGTCAAGCCCCCTCATAATCTTATACGTTTCGTGTCAAAGCTGACGCTTGAATAATGGCTACTTAGTCAAGGCAGCAGAGCGTACCTCGGACAAGGGAATCTCACGCAGGCAAGGAGTTATCTATCACCTTCAGAAGGTGAAAGGGGAAAGGTGAAAATTGAGAGAGAAAACTAATAATAAACTTGAGGGAAGATGTTTCCTTAAATATGAACACAATGAAGATCTTAAATTAAACGGATATAAAACTTTACAAAGAGAATAATTTATTCATAGGAAAGCAACAGATGCAAATACTTGACAAAATAATTTTTTTTAATGGTAGTGCAACTAGTAGAAGAGGCAAATTGCCACTCTACAGTGTGCAAATGTTAGTATCAGTAATGCCACAGTAAGGGAAGATGGTGTGCAAAGTCTTCCCTCACTGGCACTTGTGCATGATGTCATGTCCAGTGGAATTCAGTCACCTCAGAGTAATCAGAAAGCTGCAAACATCCAGGTCTGAATCATCTACAGAAGAAAACTATATTTAGCAAGAAATAATTAACTCTTGGGTTGCCCTGATCATGGAGGGCTTGATAGGGTCAGATAAAGAGGGATGGGAGGAGGCTCATGTGGAGCTTAAACGCTAGCATAAACCAGTACGGCTGAATGGTTGGTTTCTGTGCTGTAAATTCAGTGGGGGAGAAATTAATCTGCTTTGCACCTCCCGATAGCACCTGGTTGGGGGGGGGGGGGGTGGCGGTAACAGGGCGCTAAGGGGTTAGCAATCGGGCATCTTGAATTCAGCAATGCCCGTGAACCTCAGTGCCGGGTTAGCGCTGGCGCTAACACTTATTGCCTGGGCCTCTTGCGCCGCGTAGATCGTGATGTCATTAAATGCGCAGCGCCCCGTTACCGCCCCCTGCTGTATCGCCGGGCGTCAGCAACGGCAGGAAGAGGAGGTGTTGTCACCGCAGCTGGCCGCTTGGGGAGTGCTAATTAAAGGCAGTGGTTTTCAGGTAGGCCAACCTTTATTCTTTACACTAATCTGGTGTCTGCTAAAAGTTTTCAGTGCTTCATTGCTGCGAGATGTCCAAGCCCTCCACTTTGTGAGTGTTTAGGGCTGCAAGTTTAGGGCTGCAATGGCAGCCTGGCAACACAGTACTGAGCACCATCAATGGGCCTTCCCTTTAAGTGAGGGAAGCAGCCTCTGATGCCAGCAGCATTGGCTCTCCATATTGTTCAGCGCGCTCGCACTTTAGCTCCCCAAGAGAAATGGTTAGCGCTTGATTTAGCGTCCCACTTCCTTCTCGGAGCGCTAAGGCTGAACTTCCCGGGAGCAGAAAATCATTATTGCCTGCCGATACTTTTCACAGATTTCAAAAGTTATCGACCCAAATGGGGCACTACGGAATTTCTAGCCCTATGTAATTGCAGGTACTCAGCAAGGCTAGGAACTGATAACAATATTGCAAAGACAACTGGTGAAATTCTGTACCTTAGTCGAGTAATTGCATTTAAGGGGGAGCTAGATAAGTACATGAGGGAGAAAGGAATAGAAGGATATGGTGATAGGGTGCGATGAAGAGGGGTGGGAGGAGGCGGTTGTGGAGCACAAACACCAGCATGGACTGGTTGGGCCCAATGGTCTGTGGCTGGGCTGTAAATTCTATGTAATTCTGACCGTCAATAATGAACTGCAGGAATTGAAACAAAAGCAAAATTGAGGAAGATAGGACCGAATGGCCTCCTTTGTGAGGTAAATTTCTATGATTCTATGATTTATTGAATCAACCCAGTACCGTCGGAATAAAAAAAGTCACCTGCACAACATGTACAAAATAATTTTTTAAATCTTTATTTAATGAAAGAAATTTTCAGTGTGTCAAATATGAAATTGAATATACAAAAACTTTACATCAGTCCTGCAAACAAAGAAAAATAAAATCCTTAACTAGGAAA
Organism: Pristiophorus japonicus; assembly: GCF_044704955.1. Lineage (NCBI taxonomy): Eukaryota > Metazoa > Chordata > Chondrichthyes > Pristiophoridae > Pristiophorus > Pristiophorus japonicus. The sequence continues at coordinate 313,572,674 of NC_091977.1, forward strand.
TCCTAGCATTACTTTACTGCATGAAAGAGAAAATGGATTTGGGGGGGGGGGGGGGGCAGCTTATGGCAGTTGAGGACTACACAGCACACTGTGCCAAGATCCCTAGTTACACAGAAGTTTAGAATAAAAATCTACACAATGTTCTTCTGAAGAACCCAACTAGTCTGTAATACAACTTTGTTTTAAAACCATGAAATGCAACAAACTATTTACTGAATCAAATCACTGTATCCCGAATCCCCACCCTTCCCAGAACACTCAGTTAGTCATGTCCACAGTAACGTCCCCTCCATAAAAGGGTCAATGAAGAATTTACTTAATGTTAACAGATCACAAAGTTTTTGCTCTCGGGCATTGGTCAACAAATGGGACTCACTGCCTCGATGATCCCTATTCTTTGGCTTGACACACCAATCTACTGTATACCACTACATTCCAGAAATGGCCCTCCCACCCCGTCCCCACCCCACCCCACATTTTTACATTTAAAACAAGAAAAACAACCCCAGCAATTTTGTTCCCTTGTAAAAAGAATGCGCGCAAGAAGTTTCATTTTGAAATCTGGTTACTGATTCTGGCATAATGATCCTACAGATTGGCAAAAAATGTACAACATTCCAGGGTCTTCTGTTAAAAGTCTGAGATCTGTTACATTAAGTCAATTGTTTACAAACAGCTGCTTCAAATAAAATCATTCAGCTCGGCTTCAAGCGCAGCTGCCATTTCGTCAGCTTCTGAACTGCTGTCATCTTCGTTGCTAGAGAGCTTGCTGGAATCGCTGCCTGCTCCATCATCTTCCAACTTTCGCTTGTGTCCCCTTCAATAACAGAAAACACACCACGTTATTGAGAGGGAAAAAAAAACATTTGTTTCTTTCTGGCTGTTAATTTTCGAGAGCTCAGTGTGAGAGAAATATAGATAGGCACAAAACTACCCACAGAAAGTGTGTACTGACTTCATATCAACAAGGTCACAGACTGTCAGGGTAATCAGCATCCACTTATGCGGTTATGTCTATCTTTCTTCATACAGGTTAAGTTGTGCATTTATAATTACTGCTTAATAAAGGGGTAAAATTGCGATGTCAAAAAGATTAATCAGCAGAGGACACACAATTAATTGGCTACAGTAAAAATTAACCAAGCAGTTTATTTCATGAGTCTTTCTACCTCACTCTCCTCTTTTAAGACGCTCCTTAAAAATCTACCACTTTGAGCAAGCTTTTGGTCACCTGTTCTAAAATCTCCTTATATGGCTCAGTATCAACTTTTGTTTGATAGTGCTCCTCTGCAGCACCTTGGGACATTTTACTACGTTAAAGAAGCTATATAAATGCAAGTTGTTGTTGAGTGTGTACAAGAGGGAGAGAGAGAAAAGACCAAGATCACGGAACTCGCGAGTTATCCCTTAAACTATACAGTTATACAAGTCGTCTTCACGAGAATACAATGAGCTGTTATCATTTCCAACTGCAAATTTCATCTGCAATACAGGTGGAAAAAAATAATTTGATTTCTTTACTCCATCATTCGTTACGGGCGGGACCTATTTAAGCACAGATGGTGCTTTAATACTGTTCATTTGTTGATTCAATGCTGTTTTTTTTCTGGCCATGGGAATCCCTACATCAATAAAACAAACTCTTCCAAAGGATTAGTCTGAAACATGCTTCAACACTAGCAGAAAAATAATTACACTTGGGGATAGTTGCTCACTCAGATTATATGCCATGTTACCAACTTAGCTATCTCTTGAAATGGGGGAACGTACAAATGGTGCTATTATTTCAAATAACAAGTCTAGACTTTAATACTTTTGTCATACAAGAAAATCTGATAAACAGACACAAAGTACAGGTGGCACATATATTAAATGGCCCAATTAATACACTATTTCAAATCAGAAAACAAGAAACCTAATGATATATTAATTACCCTGCATTTCATTGAAATGTGCAGGAAAATTAAAGTTTATCACAGCCAAATTATTTCTTCTATTCCAGACCTGCCTTTGGGTTTAAAGGAAACACTTAGCTAATCTATTATCAGGCTTTACAGATGTTGACAATGAATGAATCATTTTTTAAACTATTATCATGTCCAAGTGTTCAAACACCTGCCAGATTTAGAATAAATTTCTGCCCTTCTGTCAAATCAGCTCCTCTGGCCTGTTAGCTGTGCCATTCGGTGAAGTGTCCGAGGGCAAGAAAACTGTATTTGCATAAGTGGTTGTGTAGTGAACGCTTAATATTAACGAGAATTTCAATAGTAGTATTACAAATATACATTAGGTCTTTCAGTATGGCATTATCTAGATGCTTTTAGCGATCACTGATAGCAGAAGAGCTGCTGGCCATTCAAAAATGGCAGCCGCTGCGGGACCTACCGACAGCAGAGCATTGGCTGCCATTTTTTGCCCCAATAATGGGTGGCGATAAAGGCCCCAATTTCTTGGCGGAAGTCTTTGCATTTAACACAAAAGCTGTAAGTACATCATGGGAGATAGAGCAAAAAATAATAAATGACCAGAAATAAGAGGAAGGGAAGAACAAAGTTACTTGTCTCTTAAACACGGCATTCATGTACTATTTTGCTCGTGTTTTATTAGTATTACAGTGATGGTTGAACCAGTCATGTTTAGGCTGCAGTGGGACCACAATAAACGTCAAAGAGTGCACTTCATGTCCCAGACTAATCCTTGAGCCATGTCACAAGAAACCTACTACAGGCTGTAGTGTAAGTTAAATGCTTCATGCATTCTTTTATCTCACTTTAGGTGATCCAGGATCAACCTGAATTGCTTGATCCAGAATTGAATATAAATGGCGTGTAACATTTCATGACAGGATGCTGCCTCATTATCACTATAAAACTGAAGAAATGTGCACACTTTGTGAGTCATCATATACAGAAGAACTTTATTGCTGTTGCTTTTCAATGGCTCAGAAAAATGTCAGCCATGTTCGTAAAGCAGTTTTGTCCAATAGTGTCAGCCATGACTCAGTGGGTAGCACTCTCACCTCCAAGGCAGAAGATTGAGGGTCAAGTCCCACTTGAGAGACTTGGGCACATAATCTAGACTAACACTTCAGTGCAGTACTGAGGGAGTGCTGCACTGTTGGAGACGCTGTTTTGTGGATGGGATATAAAGGCGAGGCCCCGTCTCTCAGGTGGATGTAAAAGCTCCTATGACACTATTTTGAGGAGCAGGGGAGTTATCCTTGGTGTCCTGGCCAATATTTATCCTTCAATAAACATCACTAAAAAACAGATTATCTGGTCATTATCACATTGCTGTTTGTGGGAGCTTGCTGTGCGCAAAATGTGGGGTAGCTCTATTGATAAAGGATGCAATCACTGCAATAGTGAGAAACGATATTGGCTCAAATAATCAGGATGTTGAAACAGTTTGGGTGGAGATAAGGAATAATAAGGGGAAAAAGTCACTGGTGGGCATAGTCTACAGGCCCCCTAACAGTAGCAACTTTGTTGGTCGGAGTATAAACCAAGTAATAGTGGGGGCTTGTGAAAAGGGAACAGCAATAATCATTGGTGATTTTAACCTCCATATTGATTGGACAAATCAAATTGGTCCAGGTAGCCTTGAGGAAGAGTTCATAGAGTGCATAAAGGGATGGGTTCCTTGAGCAGTATGTAACGGAACCAACCAGGGGGCAGGCTATCTTAGATCTGGTCCTGTGTAATGAGACAGGATTAATAAACAATCTCCTAGTAAAAGATCCTCTTGGAATGAGTGATCATAGCATGGTTGAATTTCAAATTCAGATAGAGGGTGAGAAAGTTGGATCTCAAACCAGCATACTAAGCTTAAATAAAGGAGACTGTGAAGGTATGAGGACAGAGTTGGCTAGAGTGGACTGGGAAAATAGTTGATGAACAGTGGCGTATATTTAAGGAGATATTTCACAACTCTCAAGAAAAATATATTCCAGTGAGGAGAAAAGGGTGTAAAAAAAAAGATAGCCACCCATGGTTAACTAAAGAAATAAAGGACGGTATCCAATTAAAAACAAGGGCATACAAACTGGCCCAAACTAGTGGGAGAACAGAAGATTGGGAAGCTTTTAAAAGCCAGCAAAGAATGACTATCCCAACAGTGGATAGTCAAGGGGCTTTGGGGGGTGGGGGGGGGGGGGAATTATGTCATGTTATGCATGCAGCTTCTGTGCTATTCTCAGGTTAACAGCATAAGAACATAAGAAATGGGAGCAGGAGCAGGCCATCTGGCCCCTCGAGCCTACTCCGCCATTTGGTAAAATCATGGCTGATCTGACGTAGGGCTCAGCTCCACTTCCCTGTTCACTCCCTTATCATTCTGTCTATCTCCAACTCAAATATAATCACTGATCCAGCCTCCACAGCTCTCTGGGGCAGTGAATTCCACTTAGATGTACAACCATATGTATATCATATGATGCATTAATATGTAACGTCCCTGGGTCACATTTATTGTAGTAATGCTGCTCCTCCTACGTATGCCAGCGCAGTGCAAGAATCATGTGTACCCTTCTGTTCTAATAAGCTCAACTGTGTTTTGCAGGTCACACAGCTCCAGAGGCACATAGGGAGGCCACACCTGCACCTGCCCCAATGCAGGTGGTCATCGCCACAGGTGCTGAAGAGGAGAAGACCACCAAGCCAGAGGAGGAAGTTATGAAAATGGAGGAGGATGCCCCTTGCATCCCTGTAGATGTTGTACCTGTGGCTACTTCATTGTCGTCTTCGACAGAAGTAGTAGCGGGCCCAAGTGTCTTGCAGCAGGCGACTCCACAGAGGTCGAGTCAGCGAGGTCAGCACGCGCCGCGACGGGCAGATCGAATCGAGGGCATGTACAGACTGTGCATGGAGAGCATCACGATGTCGCAAGCTCCTCCAGGCATTTGGTGGGTTGACGGGGAACATTGGCAGGATGTCTGCTCGCATATCAGAGGATATGCAGCAGATGATCAGGGAAATGCGTCAACAGACCGCCGCCATCCATGCCTTGCGACATATGATACTGTCGGGAGACGCCACTGCACCCCAAGGTGCTGTCCCACCAACTGCCAGCACAGATGTGAGTCAGGAAGAAGAACTTCCTTCTGACTCGGAAGTTGTTTAATCTGAAACATCTTCTCCTCCTCCACTCCCTGAAACAATTCTGCCACTGTCACCACCCCCACAGCACCAGGCCTTGAGGTCACCTACTGCAAGTCATCCTGGTCCCGTTACCTGATTGCAACGGGGGTTTATTAAGATCTGGAGGGAAACGTGGCGCAGGTAGGGGGGGGTGGGGGGGGTTATTATTGTTGTTATATTGTTCTTATTGTTGTTGCTTTTTAAATTTATTGTTGGGTGACTGTTGGGGGTGGGGGGTGGTTACAGTTTAAAAAAAAAGTTACATTGTTCAATTATTAACATTTTTTATTGCATTTTAAATTGTTGTGAAGTGTCAGATATTAACGTAAGGTAAGGTAAAACATGAATACAATTATTAGAAAACAATGGCCAGGCCAGTCAAGGATGAAACGTAACGCAACGGCAACTGTTGTCTTTCCGTAACTGTAACTCTCCCCAATGTAAGTTCATGCAAAGCGTTCACTTATGAGCTGCTGATGCAAGAGTTTTGCAGCTGCGTAACTCCCATGGGGCTTTCCCAGTCTTGCAGGGGGACATGGGTGCATCGCCAGGCTGATTGTCCTCCCCAAGGTCCTTGTCATCCTCTTGTCCTCTCTCCTGAGGTGGATCTGCAGCCCCATCTGGCAATTGTTGTCCTCTCCTTATAGCTACGTTATGCAACATGCAGCACACCTCAATAAACTCAGCGACCTGGTCAGGGTGGTATTGTAGGCTGCCTCCAGAGTGGTCCAGGCATCTGAAGCACTGCTTCAGCACTCCAATTGTCTTTTCGACGATATTGCGTGTAGCGAAATGACTTTCGTTGTAGCGCTTCTCGGCTTCTGACTGGGGATTACGAGGGGGGGGGGGGGGGGGGGGTCATGAGCCAGCTGGCAAGGCCATATCCTTTATCTCCCAGCATCCAACCATGACCTTGTGGCTGACTGTTAAACATGTCAGAGACAGTGCTCTCGCGCAAGATGTGCGCATCATGGATACTGCCTGGAAAATTAGCAATTACTGCCATGATTATTTGGTTGTGGTTGACAACGAGCTGCACATTCAGGGAGTGGCATCCCTTTCGGTTACGAAACACCTCCGCACCCTGTAAAGGGGCTCTCAGGGCGATGTGCGTACAGTCTATTGTTCCCTGTACCTCGAGAAATCCAAAACCCTCTCAGTCTGTGCCTCCCTGGTCATAGGGAAGCTTATAAAGTCCATCCTGCGAGCGTATAGGGCTTTAGTCACCTGTCAAACGGAGCAATGTGTGGCGTGCTGAGAGATACCACAAATGTCGCCAGCTGAGGCCGAAAGGAGCCCGATGCATAGAAAGAAAGTGCCGCAGTAACCTTTACCTCAACAGGCAGTGTGGTCCTGATGGTGCTGGTAGGCTGCAGGTCTACCTTGATGAGCTGGCATATCTCAGCGATGACCTCCTTTCGGAAGTGCAGCTTCCTAAGGCACGTGTTATTAGACAAGTTCAGGTATGATTGCTTTTCCCTGTAAGTTCGTTGGGTGTAAGGTATCCTCCTCCGCATCAGTCTGCCATCTCTTTGATTGGGCACATGCTCTTCAATAAACCCATCTTCAGTTTACAGCATGTAATTATTCACCAATAATGGTAGAGAAGTTATAGACCCCATCACTATTGCTATAAATGCCCAAAACTTTGTCCTCAATAAATAGAAATGTGAGCAGATGTAACTCACAAATTAATTATCCTGATAAGCCCCTTCTTCAAGCAGCCTCTCACTTCCTCCGACGTTCAAAATGGTATCCGTAGTGCCGAGTCCTGCCGAACAGTGCCAGTCAGGAGCAGCTTTTCTCCAGCGATCTTCTCGGTGAGCGATCAGCCCGGCGATGTGCGAGCGATGTGGTGAAAGTTGCGGTGGGCGATCACCTCGGCGATGTGAAATTCTTGTGTGCCGAAAGTTGGGCCGGCAATCTTTGGGTGATGTTCCAGGCCAACTTTCCACTTTTAAGGTGAAATGGGCGACATTTGGGTAATAGCCCAGCCCATGATGTCTGTCAAATCATTTTCAGGTCGGACAGCTAGTTAAACAACAACTTGTATTTATATAGCACCTTTAACATAGTGAAACATCCAAAGTAGCTTCACTGGAGTATTATCAGTTACAAATTTGACACCGAACTGCACAAGTAGAAATTAGCACAGAGAAATATGTTTTAAGGAGCATCTTGAAGGAGGAAAGAGAGGTAGAGAGGCGGGGAGGTTTAGGCAGCGAGTTCCAGAGCTAGGGGCCTAGGCAACAGAAGGCACAGCCACCAATAGTTAAGTTATTATAATGAGGGATGCTCAAGAGTGCAGAATTAGAGGAGCGCAGGCATCTTGCGGGGTTGTGGGGCTGGAGGAGATTACAGAGATAGAGAGGGGCAAGGCCATGGAGGGATTTGAAAATAAGGATGAGAATTTTGAATTCGAGGCATTGCTTAACCGGAAGCCAATGTAGGTCAGCGAGCACAGGGGTGATGGGTAAGCAGGGCTTGGTGCAAGTTAGGACACGGGCAGATGAGTTTTGGATCACCTCTAGTTTAGGTAGGGTAGAATGTGGGAGGCCAGCCAGGAGTGCAATGGAAGAGTCAAGTCTCGAGGTAACAAAAGCATGGCTGAGGCAAGGACGGAGATGGGCAATGTTAGAGGTGGAAATAGGCGGTCTTAGTTATTCTGCTGATGTGTGATCGAAAGCTCAATGAACAAATCACAAATACCAGTGAAAAATAAATGGCTCAAATAAATATAGTTTCACATTCACACTAGCATTCTTATTTCGTCAATGTATTGAGCAGGTTTTTTTTTACATTGATTAGAGTTCATTTTTTTGGGCAATTTATCAGCACAAAGAATTTTTGCATTTGGCAGATCAGTAAAAAAACATTCTGAATTGGGCTCTCTTCCTAGATATTTAAGAATTCATGACAGCCCCCACTTTTCTGCAGTATTCCTGCAGCATCTTAAAACTTCCCCAGCCAAGACAATGGGTCTCGAGGCATGCCTTGCACACCCACATCTCTATCACTACAGTTGGCAAGGAGTTACCCAAGAGGAATTTGGGGCGACTAGTTCTCGAACTTACCCCCTCCTTCCCATGTGCGTTTCAATGGAGAGAGGGGTGAAGAGCAACTGGGGTCGACTTTGTGCCACCTCACAGGGCAAGAAGGAAGACTCAAACAAGGGCAATTGGGCAAACTCAAATCCTAACTCCAAGTACGTGAAAAGACTTAAATTGCCAGCAGAGTCTCGGATCAACACGCTACAGATTTTGAATGCTTTTCATTATTATGGAGCACTGCCTTAATCCTTAAGGAAATGAAACACAACACAACTAATTTCTGTAGCTTTTGATGTCTTAAACCAACATTTGTCACCATGTATTTCATAGCCATACATTTAAATACACTATTTCCGTGACAGCTTTTAAAACCACGTTAGGTTCATAGTCCGTTTCCATTTGTTGGAGGCAATTTCCCAAAATATTTGATCGTAATGGTTAAACCTACATAAATACATTTTATTATTTTTCAAAGAAATTATAAATCTATCACTGAATGGGGGCATATTCACTGAAAATATGAGAGAATACCTTTACTAGAAACACAATTAAGCACAAACTGTATGAGAGTGACAGTGAACCGATTTTGACTCGGGTATCCTGGCTATTTATGAGGTCAAGCCTATTAAAAAGGAGACATCGAGATGGTTCACTTTAGAACAACGTTGCTATGTTATTTTATTTTCAAAATGCGTTACAGCCAAGTTGCTATTCAAGAGTGATATTTCAACAAAAAACGCAAGTTGGTCGAACCAACAACGTTCAGTGAGACATTGAAGGACACAGTAATTAGGTAACTTCCCATCTTTGTATTACATCTAGCTCTAGAGAGGCATTAAAATAAAAAGGCTTCTTGTCCATTTTTTTGTAGTCTTCCATTTTCGTTTTCAAGATCTTCATGCACCACACCCAAGACAGTGAACAGGTGACTTTCTCCCAGGCCTTGTATCAGCTGTGGCTCAGTAGGTACCACCCACTCCAGAGACGAGCACAAAATCTAGGCTGATACTCCAGCGCAATGCTGAGGGAATGCTGAACTGTTGGAGGTGCCATCTTTCGGATAAAACGTTAAGCCGAGGCCCCGTCAGCTCTCTCAGGTGGACCTAAAAGATCCCATGGCACTATTTCGAAGAGGAGCAGGGGAGTCCTCCCCCAGTGTCCTGGCCAATATTTATCCCTCAATCAACATCACTAAAACAGATGATCTGATCATTATCATATTGCTGTTTGTGGGAGCTGGCTGTACGCAAATTGGCTGCCTGTTTCCTACATTACAACAGTGACTACACTTCAAAAGTTGGCTATAAAGTTGGCCTTGGGACTCTCGAGGTCATGAAAGGCGCGAGATAAATGCAAGTCTTTCTTTTTCTTTTCTCACTTAACAACAATGGTATTGAAAATCAGGCCATTAGAAGGCATGGAATTGGGGTTAAAGGTGACTCCCAGGCAGGGAGGCCGGCCTCTGTTCGATGCCTCCCTGTGACAGCTGAGATCAGAAACAGATTTTGGGGGCAGGAAACCTTTGTCCTATAACTCCATGGCACAATGGGTTAGAGCTTCAATGTTATCCATCACCCCTCAATAGCTGGTTTTCTCTGAGAATAGCTATTAAATATTCCACATTACTAAACTTGGTATCATATAAGACAATGAGGCAACAATGCTATTGCTTTTCATCAGTGAAGCCGATCTTCCAAACAAAATAATCAATAACAAGACTATAATACTACATCTACATGAATTGGAAATGTGATAAGTGTGTTGAAACAATGTATTCAGTATTAAATCTATTTCCAGTCAAGTATTAAACAGCATTTGGATTTGGATCTTTTGAGAAACTAAAAACCAAATGTAGACAAACGTTAAATAATTGGTATGCAATCAAGAGGGGGAAGCATGACAGAATGACGTACTATCTAAATCGGGAATAGGAGGCAGACGTATTGTGGACAAAAAGATCGATGTCATCAAATGAGTGCACGGTAAATAATACCATTGTTGTTAAGTGAGAAAAGAAAAGAAAAAGAAAGACTTGCATTTATCTCGCGCCTTTCATGACCTGGGTTGAGTACTGGTCCTAAATTATCGGAAGGATATTTTGGTCCTTGAGAGAGTATGGTAAAGGACAGCAACAATCATACACAATGTCAAGAACCTAAATTATGAGGAAAGGTTAAGGAGGCTGGGATGTTAACATTAGAAGAGTGACCTTGACCTCATTGAAGTTTTTAGATTTTCTGAAGAGAATTGAAAAAACTGATCCAGACCAATTGCTCACACTGACAAAGGTTTTAAAGAGAATAGAAAGCATCATTTAAAAATTAGGATTAAATGGGCAATTTAGGAAACACTACTTTACATAAAGAGTCGAACAGAAAAGGACTTTGGACCAAGCAACATAAATGGGTTCAAGAGACAATGAGATGTATTTCTGGAAAAGGAGATGATAGATGAATATGGTGAGAAGGCAGGAAGGTGAGGGGTTGGGCAGAATAACCCTTTCCTTTCCAAAATAATCTAATCACTGTGCTATTCCTGTAGGTTCTGTATTACAGTAAATAGTGAAGATATGGAAAAAATAATTAGCGTTGGCTAATTTTGTGGCCGGGCTGGGTAACCTTCACTCAGTCACCCACCAATGCCATCCGACACCGGCTGCTGGAGCTGCATCGGAGTGGGCTAAAGAGACTCGTGCTTCAAATTTCTTCCTCTTCCCTGTGGGAGGCACTTGCGCCTCGACTCAATACTTCTCGCCACAGCCCAGCTTCGAGTGATAACGCAGTGTGTGGACAATTGTTGGCGTGTGCGCTACAAGTCCCATCACCCTGCAGTGTTAGGCTCCAGAGTTTCAATACATAAAATTGGGCATGAAGGGAACCTCGATATTCTGAGGCAGTGGGCTGGATCCATGCACCAGAACTAATGAACGGGCTGAGCATGATTAAATCACTGTTGAAATCACGAGTTACATAATACTGATGAATTACATAAGAACATAATAGGAGGAGCAGGAGTAGGCCACCTCGCCCTTCGAGCCTGCTCCACCATTCAATAAGATCATGGCTGATCTGATCATAGACTCAGCTCCACTTCCCTGTCCGCTCCCCATAACCCTTCATTCCCGTATCGCTCAAAAATCTGTCTATCGCCACCTTAAATATGTTCAATGACCCAGCCTCCACAGCTCTCTGGGACAGAGAATTCCATAGATTTACAACCCTCAGAGAAGAAATTTCTCCTCATCTCAGTTTTAAATGGGTGGCTCCTTATTCTGAGACTATGCCTTTAGTTTTAGTTTCCTCTATGAGTGGAAATATCCTCCCTGCATCCACCTCGTTTAGCCCCTTCATTACCTTATATGTTTTGATAAGATCACCTCTCATGCTTCTGAACTCCATTGAGTATGATGGGTATGATCTGGTAGCCATAAACAGAGACATGGTTGCAAGGTGACCAGGACTGGGAACTAAACATTCAGGAGTACTTGACAATTCGGAAGGACAGATAGAAAGGAAAAGGAGTTGGGGTAGCTCTGTTGATTAAGGATGGAATCACTGCAATAGTGAGAAACGATATTGGCTCAAATGATCAGGATGTTGAAACAGTTTGGTTGGAGATAAGGAATAATAAGGGGAAAAAGTCACTGGTGGGCATAGTCTACAGGCCCCCTAACAGTAGCAACTTTGTTGGTCGGAGTACAAACCAAGTAATAGTGGGGGCTTGTAAAAAGGGAACAGCAATAATCATGGGTGATTTTAACCTCCTTATTGATTGGACAAATCAAATTGGTCAGGGTAGCCTTGAGGAAGAGTTCATAGAGTGCATAAGGGACGGGTTCCTTGAGCAGTTTGTAACGGAACCAACCAGGGGGCAGGCTATATTGGATCTGGTCCTGTGTAATGAGACAGGATTAATAAACAATCTCCTAGTAAAGGATCCCCTTGGAATGAGTGATCATAGCATGGTTGAATTTCAAATTCAGATGGAGGGTGAGAAAGTTGGATCTCAAACCAGCGTACTAAGCTTAAATAAAGGAGACTACAAAGGTATGAGGGCAGAGTTGGCTAAAAGACTGGGAAAAGAGATTAAAGTGTAGGACAGTTGATGAACAATGGTGTACATTTAAGGAGATATTTTAGAACTCTCAAGAAAAATATATTCCAGTGAGGAGAAAAGGGTGTAAGAGAAAAGAAAGCCATCCGTGGCTAACTAAAGAAATAAAGGATGGTATCCAATTAAAAACAAGGGCATACAAAGTGGCCAAAACTAGTGGGTGGACAGAAGATTAGGAAGCTTTTCTAAGCCAGCAAAGAACGACTAAAGAAATGATCAAGAAAGGGAAGATTGACTATGAAAGTAAACTAGCACGAAATATAAAAATAGATAGCAAGAGTTTCTACAGGTATATAAAAAGGAAAAGAATGGCTAAAGTAAATGTTGGTTCCTTAGAGGATGAGATCGGGGAATTAGTGATGGGGAACATGGAGATGGCAGAAACTCTGAATAAGTATTTTGTATCAGTCTTTACGGTAGAGGATACTAAAAATATCCCAGCAGTGGATACTCAAGGGGCTTTGAGGGGGGGGGGGGGGGGGGGGGGGGGGAGGGACTAAGGAAGTGGTAATCAGTAAGATAATGGGACTAAGTTGGATAAATCCCCTGGACCTCATGGCTTGCATCCTAGGGTCTTAAGAAAAGTTGCTTCAGGCATAGTGGATGCATTGGTTGTAATTTACCAAAATTCCCTGGATTCTTGGGAGATCCAGCAGATTGGAAAACTGCAAATGTAACGCCCCTATTTAAAAAAGGAGGCAGACAAAAAAATCAGGAAACTATAGACCAGTTAGCCCAACATCTGTGGTTGGGAAAATGTTGGAGTCCATTATTAAAGAAGCAGCAGCAGGACATTTAGAAAAACATAATTCAGTCAGGCAGAGTCAGCATGGATTTGAAGGGGAAGTCATGTTTCACACATTTGCTGGAATTCTTTGAGGATGTAACGAACAGGGTTGATAAAGGGAAGCCAGTGGATGTGGTGTATCCAAAAGGCATTTGACAAGGTGCCACATAAAAGGTTACTGCACAAGATAAAAGTTCACAGGGTTGAGGGTAATATATTAGCATGGATAGAGGATTGGCTAACTAACAGAAAACAGAGTCGGGATAAATGGTTAATTCTCGGGTTGGCAATCAGTAACTAGTGTGCTGCCGCAGGGGTCAGTGCTGGGAGCCCAACTATTTACAATCTATTTTAACGACTTGGATGAAGGGACCGAGCGTAATGTAGCTAAGTTTGTAAAAGGACATAGGCAGGCTAAGTGGGTGGGCAAAAATTTGGCAGATGGAGTATAATGTTGGAAAGTGTGAGGTTATGCACTTCGCCAGAAAAAAATCGAAGAGCGAGTTGTTATTTAAATGGAGAAAAATTGCAAAGTGCTGCAGTACAGTGGGACCTGGGGGTCCTATTTTTTTGCATCCTCCTCACACATTGCTTTTCCTCCCATCTTCGTATCATCAGCAAACTTGGCTACATTACACTCGGTCCCTTCATCCAAGTCGTTAAAATAGATTGTAAATAGTTGGGCTCCCAGCACTTACCCCTGCGGCACCCCACTAGTTACTGATTGCCAACCTGGGAAACACAAAAGGTTAGTATGCAGATACAGCAAGTGATGAGGAAGGCCAATGGAATCTTGGCCTTTACTGCAAAGGGGATGGAGTATAAAAGCAGGGAAGTCTTGCTACAGTTATACAGGATATTGGTGAGGCCGCCCCGACCTGTGTAAGAACACCACTGCAGGTCAGGGCTATAGAGCTCGAGCACCGGGCCCTGGAACATCGTGGGTGAAGGTGCGGCGAATGAGGGTGCGGGGCACAGAAGAGCCGAGGGCCCAGGGGCAGCACGGCCAGCCCACACTGCGATATGCGTGTGCACTAGGTCCATGCAGCAGAGCAGGTCTCCAGTTGTCCTGGTTCAACCATTGCCACTGGAAAAAGGCCTAGCTTTGTCTAGCCCGTGTGGTGGCTGATGTGCAACGGTCACCACACGTTAAAAAAATCCACGCACAGGCATCTTCCACCCCCTCAATTGGAGTTCAGGACTGGAACATTGGGTCCTTCATTGAAACATCTGTGAACTCTTGTGGAAACAAGTCATCCTCGTTCGAGGGACTGCCTATGATGATGATGATGATTGGTGAGGCCACACCTGGAATACTGCGTGCAGTTTTGGCTTCCATATTTAAGAAAGGATATACTTGCATTGGGGCAGTTCAGAGAAGGTTCACGAGGTTGATTCCGGGGATAAGGGGGTTGATTTATGAGGATTTATGATGGAATTAAGAAGAATGAGGTGTGATCTTAGTGAAACGTATAAAATTATGAAGGGGCTCGACAAGGTGGATGCATAGAGAATGTTTCCATTGATAGGGTAGACTAGAACTAATCTTAGAATAAGGAGCCGCCGATTTAAAAATGAGATGAGGAGGAATTTCTTCTCTCAGTGGGTTGTAAATCTGTGGAATTCGCTGCCTCAGAGAGCTGTGGAAGCTGGGTCATTGAATAAATTTAAGACAGAAATAGACGGTTTCTTAACCGATAAGGGAGTAAGGGGTTATGGGGATCGGGCAGGGAAGTGGATCCGAGTCCATGATCGGATCAGCTGATTGTATTAAATGGCGGAGCAGGCTCAGGGGGGCCGTATGGCCTACTCCTGCTCCTATTTCTTATGTTCTTATGAGTATAGGTCTAACCTACTCAACCTTTCATAAGTCAACCACCCTCATGTCCAGAATCAACCTAGTGAACCTTCTCTAAACAGCCTCCAATGCAAGTATATCCTTCCTTAAATACGGAGACCAAAACTGTACACAGTACTCCAGGTGTGGCCTCATCAATAACCTGTACACTTGTAGCAGACTTCTCTGCTTTTATACTCTATCCCCCTTGCAATAAAGGCCAACATTCCATTTGCCTTCTTAATTACTTGCTGTACCTGCAAAGTTACTTTTTGTGTTTTATGCACAAGGACCCCCAGGACCCTCTGTACTGCAGCACTTTGCAATTTTTCTGCATTTAAATTATAATTTGCTTTTCTATTTTTTCTGCCGAAGTGGATAACCTCACATTTTCCAACATTATACTCCATCTGCCAAATTTTTGCCCACTCACTTGGCCTGTCTATATCCCTTTGCAGATTTTATGTCCTCCTCACAATTTGCTTTCCCACCCATCTTTGTGTCATCAGCAAACTTGGCTACATTACACTCAGTCCCTTCGTCCAAGTCATTAATATAGATTGTAAATAATTGAGGTCCCAGCACCGATCCCTGCGGCATCTCACTAGTTACTGTTTGCCGACCGGAAAATTACCCATTTATCCCGACTCTCTGTTTTCTGTTAGTTAGCCAATCCTCTATCCATGCTAATATATTGCCACCACCCCGTGAAATTTTATCTTGTGTAGTAACCTTTTATGTGGCACCTTACTGAATGCCTTCTGGAAATCCAAATACATCACATCCACTGGTTCCCCTTATCCACCCTGCTCATTACATCCAACAAAGAACTCCAGCAAATTTGTCAAACATGATTTCCCTTTCATAAAACCATGCTGACTCTGCTTAATTAATTATGCTTTTCCAAATGTCCCACTACGGCTTCTTTAATAATGGACTCCATAGTTTCCTGCTTTTTGTCTACCTTCTTTTTTTAAATAGGGGCGTTACATTTGCGGTTTTCTAATCCGCTGGGACCGCCCCAGAATCCAGGGAATTTTGATCCAGGGGACTTGTCTGCCTTTAGTCCCATTATTTTACCGAGTACTACTTCTTTAGTGATAGTGATTGTATTAAGTTCCTCTCTCCCTATATAGCCCTTTGATTATCCACTATTGGGATGTTTTGAGTGTCTTCTACTGTGAAGGCCGATACAAAATATTGTTCAACGTCTCTGCCATTTCCATGTTCTGCATTATTAATTCCCCATTTACTCCTATTTAAAAACACATTTCTTCTTTGTTCCTGAAATTAATTTTACTTACTACTTTATTGCATTAATGCACCTCAGGAGATTAGCATCCAATGGAAGAATATATTGGCTTTAATGGAGGTGACTAAATAACGTGTTTTATTTGATGTAAAGTTAATGTGTGCTGCTAAATGCTTTTTAACTAAATCAGATTACACAATTTTTTTTAGCAGCTGTTCAAATCAATATAAATATTTCACAGAATTATGAAATAGCATAACATTAATACAAGTATTTCCATTTACAGCCTAGCACCCGTGGCCATTCACAATAAATTCCTCAGCTGGATCTGTAATATCTTTAACTATGGATTATAAAATGCACAAGTTTTCCGAGGAGAGATTTAAGTTAACAATTTGGCACTGCTGATGAAATACCCAAGTTGATTGCCTCTGAATAAATAGCAATAGACATAAATCTGCCATTTGGCAGAATTTTGGATGAAAATACGGAAACAGGGGCACAGCACAGCACAACTTACTACTTCCATGAGCCGGGCACAGGTACGATAGGCCGAATGGCCTCCTTCTGTGCTGTTTCATTCTATGAAATACAAACAGTTTATTAAGGGATCAAGCCAAAACTGATTTATAATCCAGAGCAACGGTAGCATTACAGTCATAAGCAGAATTAACTGAGGACAGTATGTAACTGGCATCGTTAGGAAACATATTAACTGCAGCTCACAACAAAAGCTGCCAAGGCACCACCATAGCATAGTGTCAGCTCAGTTTTTAAAAAAAAACTACTTTTTAAATTTATTTGTTTCTGTTGTGCCAAATCTGCCCCTTTGATACTGTGCAGTGGATTGAGCAATGGTGGGGAATGATGGGAAATTCACAACCAGGCTGGCTGGGACCTTTCTCAATTTTTACGGGGAGGTCTGTGCACATTGCAGGCTGGCACTTAAATGGAGTGCTGCATTGTCTGAGGTGCTGATCTTGAGGTGAGATGTTAAACTGATATAAAAGATCCCACAACACTAATTGAGAAAGGCCGGAGTACATAACGTGCCTGGCCAAAATGCCTCCCTCAACCAACGGTACCAAAACACATCAACTGGTTATTTATCTAACTTGCTATAAGCGTGTTCTTGCTGTGCACGAATCGGCTGATGCATTTGCTTGAAATACAACAGTGATCACACTTCAGAAAGTAACCCATTGGTTGCCAAGCTCTTCGGGACAGCCTGAGAATGTGAAAAGTGCTAGACAAAGGCTAATGCTTTCTTTACAATTGAATAAAGAGATCAATTACCCAAACCCAGACCACAAGCTAAAGTGCTGAGAATATGGAATTTGCTACCACATGAAGTGGCTGAGGCAAATAGTACAGATGCAGTTAAGGAGAAGCTAGGTAAGTAGATGAGGGAGAAAGGAATAGAAGGATATGCTGATGGAGTTCTATGAAATAGGGTGGGAGAGGTTTGTTTGGAGCCCCATTAAGTTAGACTTTCTCTTCCATTCTTCAGCTCAAACTGTTTTTGCCCTGCAAGTTGCTGGAAGTGTGAGCTGATAATGACGACAACGGGGCCATCTGGGACCTTGGTGAACGAGGGGACCAACAGTATATCTCCTTAACCAATAAGATTTAAGGATTGAAAAGGAATCAGAGGAACGATGGAGAAGGAACTAGGGTGAATGAGAGTCAAATCAGGTAACTCGCCGCTTTTTTGGCAGAAAAATGTGGGACAATATCACTCACTGAGCTCCTGTTTGTACTAAATAAGCAAAACGGGTACGAAGAACTTGAAGTTCGCTCTTGCCTAAATCGTTAGTCTATTTGTCACCTTGTAAGAACAAGAAATGCTCAGTAACAGTAGCTTTAACACAATGCTTTAAAAAAAATCTGCTGGGCATTGAAAATAATCTGAAATCACATGAAGACTGCAAATTCACCTAGTCCGAGGTGTCTCCTAGTGTCAAATTGTCAGCTGTGGCTCAGTGGGTAGCACACTCACCTCTGAGTCAGAAGGTTGTGGGTTCAAGTCCCATTCCAGAGACTTGAGCGCAAAATCTACACTGCCACTCTGGTGCAGTGCTGAGGGAGCGCAGCCTATTGGAGTTTCTGTCTTTTGGATGAGACGTTAAACCGAGACCCTCTCAGGTGGACGTAAAAGATCCCATGGCACTATTTCGAAAAAGAGCAGGGGAGTTATCCCCGGTGCCCTGGCCAGTATTTATCCCTCAAATAAACATCACTAAAACAGATTATCTGGTCATTATCACATTGCTGTTTGTGGGAGCTTGCTGTGCACAAAGTGGCTGCCGCATTTCCTACATTACAGCAGTGACTACACTTCAAAAAGTACTTCATTGGCTGTAAAGAGCTTAGAGACGCCCGGTGGTTGTGAAAGGCGCTCTATTTCTTTAAATACAAAATGCCATCAGACTTAAAAGTTACCAAGAATAATAATTGTACTCTTAAATGGCTTATAGGAGCAAAACCCAGAGTTAAATGTTTCAAACTCATTGAATTATAACAACATTCTGTGAGCTGTTTGCTTTGTAACAAATAACTTAATAATGACTTCATAGTACTTGACAGTTCTGTTAAGAAACATTTGACTAATCAACAATGATTTGCATATTTAGGCTGTAACTGCTTAACATCTGCCTGCGTTGTTTTAAAATCTATGTATAACACATAATCATCGATTAACCTGTATTCAATTGCTTTTGGATTAAGCTAAAGTGGCTAAATATTCTATATGTACAACCATAGAAGATTCACAGTATTAAAATAGATATCTTGCGAGTCAAACTGCATGCAGTGTTTAGCAGCATACTTAAGGTAAGTGTGCATGCATCTTGTAATGGAATGCTTTTCACAATTCAAAGCTCAAAATTTCTGACCTGCTTGGTCTCAAAGCAGCCTTGGCCATCCAACATGAGGCAATATAATTGGCTGCAAGGACGATATTGTTAGGAAGATAGGGTGAGATGACGCAGGATGGGAGGAGGCTCGTGTGGAGCATCATTCCTTATTTCTCACATGGATTCATCGCAACACTCGTGTCCTTTCTGGTGCTGAGTCTGGTGTTTATTTCTTGTACTGATCCACAGCAACATGTTTACTGTGATACGTCATGGACATGTCGCAATCCTCTTAAGTTTCACCTTAGTTTGCCACTGCGCTCCTTTGCCATGTTTGGGTTCACTGCAAGGTTTCTTGCACTTATTCATTTCATTGCTATATTAGTTCCTCACAATAACTTGAATTTATATAGCTCCATTAACATAGTAAAACATCCTAAGGCGCTTCACAGGAGCGTTATCAGACTAAATTTTACACCGTGCCACAAATAGATATTAGGAAAGGTGACCAAAAGCTTGGTCAAAGAGGTAGGTCTTAAGGAGGGTCTTGAAGGAGGAGAGAGATAGAGAGGCGACGAGGTTTAGTGAGGGATTTCCAGAGTTTAGGGCCTAGGCAACTGAAGGCATGGCCACCAATGGTGAGGCGATGGAAATCAGGGAAGCAGCAGAGACCAAAATTGAAGGGTGCAGAGATCTTGGAGGGTTGCAAGACTGGAGGAGTTACAGAGATCGGGAGCGGTGAGGCCGTGGAGGAATTTGAACACAAGAATGAAAATTTTAAATGAAAGGCGTTGCCGGAATGGGAATCAGTCTAGGTCAGCGAGCACTGGGGTGATGAGTAAACGGGACTTGATGCAAGTTAGAATACGTGTTTTGAATGAGCTAAGTTTACGGAGGGTGAAGGTTGGGAGACCGGTGAAGAGAACAATGGAAAAAGGATCTTTAAAAGAAACAAACAGTAATACAGACAAGTATTTTGTTCAGGGGTAAGTGAAAGGATTGAAACCTCTGATTGTGGCCCGGGAGATGATGAAACTCGTATATAAAAAAAAATGGGAGCTTCCCAGAAATTTCACAAAGCAAGACAGAAAGAAAGAGCTTGCATTTATATAGTGCCTTTCATGACCTCAGGACGTCCCAAGCAAATTAAGTACTTTTAAAGTGTAATTACTCTTATAATGTAGGAAAGATCCTGCAAATCCACTGGGATGATAGACGCACCAACGTCAGTGTTCTCGATCAGGCAAACATCCCCAGCATCGAAGCACTGACTATACACGACCAGCTCCGTTGGACAGGCCACATTGTCCACATGCCCGATGTGAGATTCCCAAAGCAAGCGCGCTTCTCGGCAAGCGAGCCCCAGGTGGGCAATGGAAAGGTTTCAAGGACACTCTCAAAGCCTCCTTGATAAAGTGCAACATCCTCACCGGCACCTGGGAATCCCTGGCCCAAGACCGCCCTAAGTGGAGGAAGAGCATCCGGGAGGGCTCTGAGCACCTCGAGTCTTGCAACATCTTGCTTCTGGCTCGGAGCACGTTTCCACCTCGGGACCATCTTCTCCCGTATCCGTCCAAGCAATGGTTCTGCTGTCATCCTCCCCCAATGAAGCATCCCCTGAGGAGCTCCTCGGCCAGACGTCTTGGAGTCAGGAGGGGAAGGGGTAGAGGTGGGGAGGAGAAGCGGGGGGGCGGAGGTGTTGTCTAGGGCATATTTTTAGGTTGCTGCTGCTATTTTGGTGGCCAGATCGGGGCAAGGGGACTACCTTCTTGTTTTGCATTTGTGTTCTGTTTTGCTGGAAATGGGGACCATTGTAATAATGTAGATGTGATAAATTTGTTGTGGGTTGGGGCGGGGTGTTTTTACAGATATACTTATGATTTCAGACAAATGTTCGGATTAAGTGTTTTTTATTTAACATAACCTTGTTGTGCATTGGCTCAGATAGCTGCACCGTTACACCCTGGTGATTCCTTAACATAAAAGGGTATAATTACACTTAATTTGAATCAACAAACTGTCACCAAGGTGATGACCACCATTGATGTATGACCTGCAGTGTGTCAGCTTTGTAAATAACACCAACGTTCTTTCAGACAGAGCACTCATTTATGAGCTCCTGACGCAAGAGTCTTGCAGCTATGTAGCCACCATGGGCCCTTTCCTGCAGTCTACAGGGGGGCGGGGGCATGGCTTCATTGTGTGGCCCAATGTCAGCGTCCACCTCCTCATCCTCTCTCTCCTGAGGCGAACTGCCCTTCTGGCAATTCTTGTCCCCTCCTGACAGCCAGGGGGTTGTGCAGCATGGAGCACCCCACCACGAATTGAGCTATCTGCTCAGGGTGGTATTGGAGCTCGCCTCCTGAGTGGTCCAAGCATCTAAAGCGCTGCTTAAGCACTCCAATGCTTTTCTCGACGATATTGCGAGTGGCTCTGTGGCTCTTGTTGTATCGCTTCGCGGCTTTGGTGTGGGTGTCACGCAGGGGAGGTCATCAGCCAGATGGCGAGGCCATATCCTTTGTCACCAAGCATCCAGCATTGACCTTGTGGCTGATTAGTAAACAAGTCAGATACAGTGCTTTCACACAGGATGTGAGCATCATGGATGCTGCCCGGAAATTTAGCATTCACTGCCATAATAATTTGCCCTTGCGGTTCCTGAAAACCTCTGCATCCTGAAAAGGTTCCCGCATCGCTATGCGTACAGTCTATTGCTCCCTGCACCTTGGGGAAGTTAGCAATTCGGTAGAATCTTAAAGCCTTCTCAGTCTGAGCCTCCCTGGTCATAGGGAAGCTGATAAAGTCCATCCTGCGTGTGTACAAGGCTTCAGTGACCTGTCTAATACAGCAATGTGTGGCATGCTGAGATATACCGCAAATGTCGCCAGCTGAAGCTCGAAAGGAACCTGACGTGTAGAACGACAGTGCCGCGGTGACCTTGACCTCGACGGACAGTGCGGTCCTGATGGTGCTGGCAGGCTGCAGATCTCCCCTTATGAGCTGGCATATCTCACTGATAACCTCTTTGTGGAAGCGCAGTCTCCGAAGGCAAGTGGTGTCGCACAAGTCGCTGTAAGACTGCTTCTCCCAGTACTTGCGGGGGGTGTAACATCTGGTCCTCCTCATCAGTCTGTCACGTCTTACATTGGACACATGATGCTGTCGAGTGTACCTTCTGCCATCTTGAGTCTGCAGCATGTAATTGGTCATCAAGAGAGGGTGAGAAAGGACAGGCCCCATTCCAATAGCTATCTGTTTTCCACCAATTGGTCACAAAGAATGAACGTCTCCACTCAGACACCGAGTAAATTCCAATCGTCCACAGTATGAAAAGATGTTTGTTCAGATGTTCACATCACCTCCAGAGTACATCCGAACTTCCCCGAGGTTGAAGCAGAGCAGCCTTTTAAATGATGCGACGTGCCATTTAGAACATGATGTCCATAACGCTGAGTTGTTCCGGTTCGTTTAACTTTTTCCCAGCGTTTTTTTCGGCGAGCTGTATGTGAGGTGCCGAAAATAAGGATGGGCGATCTCCTGGGCGCTAGTTTCGGCAAATGTGATCTTTATGACAAAAAAAAGTGGGCGGTCGGTATTATTGAATCTTGGCGTTAATTCCGTGCGGAAAGTAACGCTGGGCAATATTATGGGCGTTGGTTTCGCCCACTCTGATGATTCCACCCAAAAAAAGTGGGAGGGTGGTATTATTTTTTCCTGGCGTTACGTACATGGCGAAAGTAACGCTCGGCGATAAGTGTCCGAAAAATGGGCGTCAGTTTCCATTTTGTGGCTAAATGGGCGATATCTGGGCGTGATACCTCATTTCAGCTGTACAATGGACGTTAAGTGGGCGTTATGCATGCAAAAATAATGGAAACTCCAGCCCACAGACCCATTACAAGCACAACTAGCCAACCTACCTTCATCTTTTGATGTGGGATGAAGAGATCTCTAATGGCCTTCAGCATCCCGCTGTATTAATCAGTATTACGTCAATGTCCGACCAGTATCCTTTCAATTAGTAACCAAACAAAATGCTGCAAGAAACATGCGCTTATAACTCCTCACAAAATAAAAGGCTTCACTTTGAGCTTTTTTCCCCTTTGACTTTTTTGATATGTTCCAGGAAAACAGCAGTATACAAAGTGCAGAGAGAAGGTCCTAATTTCAGGATGGATGAAGAGTGGTCACAATCTCCATCAAGACTTGGAGCAAGTTTTAAAAATAAATTATGTTGCAGGGGAATTGTCACTGTTTTGGGGAGGGAAATATCCCATTGGAGTTGCATATGACTTTTCTCATTGTGCAATCATGAAGTCTTCATTTTGTGATACTGTTTATAAAACGGAGATAAAGATGAACTAAAGCTTAACAAAACAAATTAATTATGTTGCAATCTTTGATATTACTAATTTAATAACTTTCAATATTTTTTAGATTAATCATTAGGGACTTAATATCTCATTACTGTTCTACTTTACTATTTCTCTTTTCATTCAGGGCAGCCCTACTCGTTAACTCATTGGGCTCAAGTTTCGGCATCAGGTGATAACGGTGCACCTCCGAGACTTACGTGACCTGCCTGGGCTCGAAGGTGCGCCGGAATATTCTGCAGCAATTCTCCGGTCCTCCTGGACCATGGCGTGGAGCGGCATAGTCTCCCTGGGGAGGAGCCTGCCTGCAGTGGGGTGGGGCTAGGGATCATGCCTTCTTCTCAGTGCCTGCGCAATGGTTCGGGGGAGCGTGGGGCGGGGGCGTGGGTACCGGGGTTGGGGGGGGGGGCGTGGAGAAGCGTGGCAACCGGGGGGGGGGGGGGGGAGCGTGGCAACAGGGATGGAGTAGCGTGGGTTGGAGGGAGCGTGGGTTGGGGGGCACTCAATGATCGAAGGGCCGGAGGAGAGCGCAAGAGTGCCTCCTTCCAGCCTCTCCCCCACCCCACACACACCCACACCCCCTCTCACACACACACACCCTACCCCTCCCACACCCTACCCCTCCCACACCCACCCCCCCCACTCCCACACATACACACACACAGCCACACACCACACACCCCCCCCCACACACACACACACACCCCCCCCCCCCCGCACCCGTCACTGTCAGATAGAGAGAGAGAGAGACACTACAGTGAGACACACTGACAGAGGCACCTTCCCTTCACATAAAGGTAGGACTTCTATTTTGTATTGATTGATTACTTTGGTCTTGGTGCTTTAGGTGCAGGGTTCCTTCTATTTTTTATTAATTAATTGCTTATTACTTTTTGTGCTTCGTTTAGTGCTTGGTGCTTTAAATGTACTGCTTTGTTTAGTGCTTAGCACTTTAAATGTACTTTGCTTCTTTAATGTTGTTGTGAAGGTGTTTATGGAAAATCCTCTAACTTCCCTTACCCCCTGCTGTTGTGATGTTGATGTGTCCTTTGTGTTTAATGCCTGCACTAAACTTAACTCTAGGTAAGGTTTTTCAGAACTTACAAAGTGGACACTTACTCCATCCTAAGTTAGTTTGTAGTAAGTTTTCACTGCCGAAACTTGCAAAACAGGCCTGAGTGGCTGGACACACCCCCTTTTGAAAAAAAATATCTTACCTAAAGCCAACCTAAACTAACTCACTAGAACTAGAGCAAACTAATATCCGAGAATTGCACTTTCTAACATACTCCAAACTAAACTAGTTGCTCCAAAAAACTAGGAGCAACTCCACCCGAAACTTGGGCCCATTAATTCTACTCAGTTGTGCACTGAAGTAGTCTTGCTTGAGTTACTATATTAAAGCAGCATCAGAGCTTTCATATTAAAAGTGACACTGAAGCCTTGTTCCCTACCAATTAAGGACACTATTCTTAGAAAACAAATAAGGAAATAAGGCACAAATACCAGGATCATTAACAAGACAAAATTTAATAGGTAACTGATACAAGCCTAGAAATTCCAGTACGCTGAAACCCTGCCTGTGTCACCGCAGTTAACGGCCACCCGAATTCATAGCGTAGGCAGCACGGGTATTTTGGTGTTATCTGCTAATTTAAATCAGCGCTGCGCTAAACTTACCTCTTTTTCCGGTGCCACACTCAGCAGCAGGTCCAATGTAGCATGGCTGTAGCAGCCCTGAAGAAAAAGCAGCGTTATCTTAAAGCTAGCCTATCATTTTAGAAAGCAGAGTCAGTTCCTTAAAGACCGACCGACACTGCTTTCTAAAATGAAAAAAAAAACATTTAAAAATAGGCAGATTTTGGGCCCGACTTTGGTAGACATACCGCCCAGAATTGGAAGTTTCGTGGGAAAACAGCTGCATACCACCGACATACCGCGACTTTGGTGACTGACATACCACCGAGCGGTATGCGCACCGCCCGCTGACACTGAAGACCCAACATCCTGCCGAAAATTCCAACATTGGTCAATCACCGCTAGCGTATGACCCTGAAGCATACCATTCAAAGTGGGCGGTACTGCGCGGTGTGCTCATTTGGACATTGGGTGAAGCAGCAGCATTTGGAGATAAGCAGGGCCATTGGAGCAGAGCACTGCAGTTGTAGTATTCACAGGAAAAAAGTACATTTTAAAAGGAAAGATAGCTTTTTGGAGGGAAAGAAGGATTTCTGGAGGTTATTTTGTTTATTTAAAAATGGGGAAAAATCGGGATCATCAGAGAGAAGCAGCACCATTTGGAGGGGAACACTGAAGTTGGAGTAAGTGGCTTTAAATAGTCAGTTTAAAACAAAGAAGGCCTTTTGGAGTGCATTTAGTTGTTTGAACAATCGGGAACACTGGAGAGAAGCAGCACCACTGGCAAGAGAACACTGACGTTGGATTCACACTTAAGTGGCTTTCAATCGTCATTTTGAAACAAAGGCGGCTTTTTGGAGCAGCCTTCGAGTGCCTCACTGCTCCTTCTCACTGCCATTCTCTGCGTGTGCACAGGTGATCCCTGACCCCCGAAATCGCGGCGAAATACAAGTTTGGAGAAAAAAATAATTGCGCATGCGCAGTGCCGTCAATCGAGAAAAGCCTTACTCCGGCTCAACTCCATTCTGCGAGACTGCCTGCTGTGCAATGCTCGCACAACGTTGGCAGACCGCTGAAAAGACGACGACCAAAGTCAGGAGGCCCTCCAGAAAGAAGGATGTGGGACCAGATCACCAAGGCCATCACTACCAGTAGTGTCACCCCCAACACCTGGCTGCAGTGGCCAAAGAAGCTTCACGACCTCAGACCAGTGGTCAATGTCAGTGAATGCATCTTCAAAAGCCGGCTCCTACCAACTGCATCACTAGTCTCGTACACGGCTCACTGCACGATCCCCCTCCCCATATCACTCACCTACTAACCATCTGTACCAAGCACGAGGCACACCTCACATTCATAGCCTCATCTCACCCCCTTAAAGGAGACGGTGCTGGCTATTCTTGGTTGGGGCATTGGCCAGCGGTGGGGTTGAAAGGATACAGGTTTGCTGGTATCATCATACGTTATCTTCTTTGTTGTATGTACCACTTGCTTTTCTGCCCTTCCCTCACCACGACTCCATCCTTGTGCCTTCCTCATTTCTCACACCCAAGAAATGCAGTCTGCCCAGTCATTGGTTGACCAAGAGGAGGAAGAGGAGAGTGCAGGGGAATAAGAATAAAGAGAAGAAAAGCCGTCACTCGATTTGACACTCCCAGCCACCAGCTTGTCGAAGTTAACTTATAAGGCCATCTGCAGTGTCCCCCACTGAAATTCAGCAGCCTTCCACCAGCCATGCTGCAGCCAGTGGGGTAGCACTGCGTGACATCAATAGATAGGCAAAGGCACACGCATTAGACAGTCACTAAGGGAATGCACAAGGGTGATTAGTTGATTTCTTGATGTCATAGTGGATGGATAGATGTATATAGTTGGATTAGAATGTATTCTTTGTGGTGCTTTTATTTCAGCATAGTGGCCAAGAAGACACTGTGATGGTCATTGGGAAGGTAAAGTGTGGAACAAATGTTGAAAGGAGAATTCGGGTTGTGGTCATTGGTACTGCAGACGGATGATTCCATCCTGAATATCCCGACAAGAAAGGGGCTGTCTGGGTTGCATCCTTCCTTCTTGCTTCCTCCACTTCTGCATCTGCCTCTTCCCTCTGCGAGCAGATGCTGGAAATCTGAAATAAAAGCAGAAAATGCTGGAAATACTCAGCAGGTCAGGCAGCATCTCGACCTGACACATGAACTTTGTTTCACTCTCCACAGATGCTGCCCAACTTGCTGAGTATTTTCAGCATTTTCTGTCTTCTCAGAGGCCTTCCTTTACCATCCGAGGTCTCGCAAGCATCCAGTTGCACGCCCTATAAACTTAAAAAACTTTAAACATCTATTGCACCAAGCCACTAATTCAATAAAATATTTAAAAATCCAGTCCAAAAGCTTAAACCCAAACTTACCTGAAAGATGTGTGTGTCCCTTTAAGTAACTTTTCTGAGCATACGTAAGACCCAGCGTTAAAGTCAGCGCAAAGGTCGAAGTTTGCAGAGTGTGGTGTCAATGCAGTCTGCTTTGCTGATTTGTATTTCTAGGGTCAGCTCTGCTAACGGCAGCGCTATGACCCTCATCAAAATGGTGGCCGCCAGTTCCCGCACCACAGGCAGGCGGAAGTGAGGCAGCCGTCTTTTTTCCCCAAGAAACGGGCCTTAATGGAGAGCGGTCAGTCTGCGAATTTCTAGGCCACAGACTCTACAAAGGATTTTTAATACAAGTGAAACATCCTGACGGTAAACATTCTAATTCAGCAAAAACAAATTTAGGCCATCATACATAGCACCAGCTGTAGGGGCCGGTAGCTGTTTTGGGTCAGAAATCGTTTGATCATCCAGGTTCTTCAGATCTTTCAAGTTTAACCAACAGATGCCAGAGCTTTTAGCTTTGATGGCTTGAGCCTCAAACCTTCCACATCATTCTTTTTTTAATCAAGAAATTCTTAAACTTACCCTCTTATATGGAAGCTTCATATTTCCTCCATTGCTTGATTTCCTTTTTTATACCATCAACACTTGCTAACTCTCGATGTAGTCCTTATCTATTGAAGACTAGTATACTTTTCCCATGCCTCTCATGTCTTTATACAATTCTTGCTTCTCCTATGAACTTTCCTCTCTTGTTCCTAAGTTCCAAACGTGCCATTGAACATTCTTACTAAGAACTCATGCTAAGAGTGGAAGCAAGTCTTCCTCGATTCCGAGGGACTGTCTATGATGATGATGATAATGATTCTCATCATGTCCAAATTTTTAAAAAAGGAGGGAGAGAAAACAGGGAATTATAGACCGGTCAGTCTGACATCGGTGGTGGGGAAAATGTTGGAATCAATTATTAAAGAAGTAATAGCATTTGGAAAGCAGTGACAGGATCGGTCCAAGTCAGCATGGGTTTATGAAAGGGAAATCATGCTTGACAAATCTTCTAGAATTTTTTGAGGATGTAACTAGTAGAGTGGACAAGGGAGAACCAGTGGATGTGGTGTATTTGGACTTTCAAAAGGCTTTTGACAAGGACCCACACAAGAGATTAGTGTGCAAAATTAAAGCACATGGTATTGGGGGTAATGTACTGACGTGGATAGAGAACTGGTTGGCAGACAGAAAGCAGAGAGTAGGAATAAACGGATCCTTTTCAGAATGGCAGGCAGTGATTAGTGGGGTACCGCAAGGTTCAGTGCTGGGACCCCAGCTATTTACAAGATACATTAATGATTTAGACGAAGGAATTGATATCTCCAAGTTTGCAGATGACACTAAGCTGGGCAGCAGTGTGAGCAGTGAGGAGGATGCTAAGAGGCTGCAGGGTGACTTGGACAGGTTAGGTGAGTGGGCAAATGCATGGCAGATGCAGTATAATGTAGATAAATGAGAGATTCTCCACTTTGGTGGTAAAAACAGAAAGGCAGATTATCTGAATGGTGACAGATTAGGAAAAGGGGAGGTGCAACGAGACCCGGGTGTCATGGTACATCAGTCATTGAAAGTTGGCATACAAGTACAGCAGACAGTGAAGAAGGCAAATGGCATGTTGGCCTTCATAGCGAGGGGATTTGAGTATAGGAGCAGGGAGATCTTACTGCAGTTGTACCGGGCCTTGGTGAGGCCTCACCTGGAATATTGTGTTCAGTTTTGGTCTCCTAATCTGAGGAAGGACATGCTTGCTATTGAGGGAGTGCAGCGAAGGTTCACCAGACTGATTCCCGGGATGACAGGACTGATATATGAAGAAAGATTGGATCGACTAGGCTTATATTCAATGGAATTTAGAAGAATGAAAGGGGATCTCATAGAAACATATAAAATTCTGATGGGATTGGACAGGTTAGATGCAGGAAGAATGTTCCCGATGTTGGGGAAGTCCAGAACCAGGGGTCACAGTCTAAGG
This sequence comes from Pristiophorus japonicus, assembly GCF_044704955.1. Lineage (NCBI taxonomy): Eukaryota > Metazoa > Chordata > Chondrichthyes > Pristiophoridae > Pristiophorus > Pristiophorus japonicus. The sequence goes on from NC_091977.1 coordinate 313,602,099, forward strand.
ATAAGGGGTAAGCCATTTAGGACCGAGATGAGGAGAAACTTCTTCACTCAGATAGTTGTGAGCATGTGGAATTCTCTACCACAGAAAGTTGTTGAGGCCAGTTCGTTAGATATATTCAGAAGGGAGTTAGATGTGGCTCTTACGGCTAAAGGGATCAAGGAGTATGGAGAGAAAGCAGGACTGGGGTACTGAAGTGCATGATCAGCCATGATCATACTGAATGGTGGTGCAGGCTCGATGGGCCGAATGGCCTACTCTTGCACCTATTTTCTATGTTTCTAAATCAAGAACTTATTGTTCCTGACCATGTTTTTTCTAAACTGTGGACTTCTTAACTTCTTTAGTCTTTCCTTCTTCCTACATGTTTCAGACTTTTAAAAACCAAAGCTTAAAAAGGTTGCCTAATCATTACTTACTAAGTTACTTCCTCCTCTCTTTCACTCTTTTCAATCTTGTCGGTGCCCTGCACTACAAGCTCTTTACTTTGCTTTCTCAAACAAAAATTCCTTAAATAATCTAATGGTGACTTGTTCTACTAGGTTTTTATCACTTTAGCAGAATAATACACCGTACATAACACGGCATAAGACTCCTCTCTTCATAAAATAGTTCATCACCCGACTTACAAGTAACATCATGGGAGATCCGCTAACAAACATACATCTCACAGCTGCCCCTGATTTTGCTCATGGTAAATTAGGTGACTGTTTTATAAACTCGGCAATGATTCCATGTTATGGAGAATTATTCTGCTACTAAGATGAAGCTGTGTTCCTTTGAGGCCACAAATTCTAACTGCTGTTAAGTAAACAATGTCTGAGTTAAATTGCTGTTCAGAGTGTAGGTTGCAATCCTGCTTTGCTTCTATTTTGTTTGATAGCAAAGCTGCAGGCATCCATTCCTAGATAGTTTTCTTTATACATTGCAAATGACTTTAGTTCTTCATACTGTTTTTGAAGTGCGAGACTGAAATTTGAGTGCAACATGAAATATGATAAGGCAGGAAGCAATATATGCTAGATGTGTCCTTTTATATATATATTTATTTATTCATTCACTTGCTCCTTAGGCATTTTATCTTACAATACTGTATTCTGAAGACATCAGCTTTGTTTTCTAAGAAAGCTTCAACATTTGAAACTTTTTCTTTTTTTCTATAAACAAGATAGCTGGATTTTTTTAGCAATCCCATTCATTCACTTATTGAATTATTTTTGTTGCTTTTACAGGCAAGCTGGAATGATTCCCTCCCTTCCCTAACATCTGCTCTTAAATCAGGTACAACATTCAGCAACATTGCAGGACACTCTTGGTTCTGCTGATGGTACAGCCTCAAATCCAGCTTAAGAAAAGCAATTGTCTTTGTGCCATATGACATGTGGCTGTAATCATCTGGAACATTGAAACACATTTCATTTAACTCTTAACATCAATCATCATGGACAGGTGATATTTGCAGTCATATACTTCTTGAAAAGATCTGAGCGTAGTTCTCTAAGGGTGAAGGGCAGTATATTATTCCTGTGTATCATTCAGCTGTTCCAAGTCTTACCACCATACATCACATACTTATCAGATTGAAAGGCATGACGCCCCTAAATTAAACTATTTCCACTGCACTGTGGGAGCTTGCCGTGCGCAAATTGGCTGTCGTGTTTCCTACATCACAACAGTGACCACACTTCAAAAAGTACTTCATTGGCTTTAAAGAGCTTTGGGATGTCCAGTAGTCGTGAAACTGGTAGAGGTTTATTTATCTCTAAATACAACAGAATGCAGGGTGTCCCTGGTACAATGTTCTATTTGCACAACAGTGTCAGCCGTGACTCAGTTGGCAGTATCCTCGCCTCTGAGTCAGAAGATTGTGGATTCAAGTCCCATTCCAGAGACTTGAGCACAAAAATCTAGGCTGAGACTCCAAGGAGTGCTGCACTGTCGGAAGTGCTGTTTTTTGGAATGAGATGTTAAACCAAAGCCCCAACTGCCCTCTCAGGTGGACGTAAAAGATCCCATGGCACTATTTTGAAGATGAGCAGAGGAGTTCTCCCTGGTGTTCTGGCCAATATTTATTTCTCAATCAACATCACTAAACTAGATTACCTAGTCATTATCACATTGCTGTTTGTGGGAGCTTGCTATGTGCAAATTGGCTGTCGTGTTTCCTACATCACAACAGTGACCACACTTCAAAAAGTACTTCATTGGCTTTAAAGTGCTTTGGGATGTCCAGTGGTCGTGAAAGTCACTATATAAATGCAAGTCTTTCTTTCTTCTTTCTATTTAACAGATTCGCATTGAATGATATGTGAAAGTTGTCTTACAAGTATTTCTCCCCAACTCAAGTTCAAGGTCGACCCAATGTAAACCCAATGTAGCGATGGAGCTCAAATTATAATCAATTAAAAAATTTGGCGAGGAGTAGTTCTGAAGAGTTCCATCCTAAATGCTAACCTGTTTTTTTAAAATATATTTTAGCTACTGATAACCTGCTGTGCATTTGCATGTTTTTCTTTTTATCTCCACTATCCGAAAAAAAGGTGATGAAGTGAAACAATTCATGTCTAGCCTCACTTGACAACACAGTGCACATTTATATGCGGTCTTAAGTCACTGCAATCAAATGGAACCATCTATATATGCAAGCACAATAAAAGTGGATTTGGAATTTTTATTTCCACAAGCAGCAATTATCATTTGGCGATTTATACATTTATAGCTGTTGTTCTAATCAGCGAAACATTTTTTTGTACCAAAGCTGTATTTTACATTTTATAGCAATAAGCAATAATGGAACGGCAATATCAATACACAGATATTGGTTTGTTGCAAAGTATCAAGTTGCGCATTTTTTGTCCTCTTCATTACAGAAATATTAGGCAAGTGCGAAAGGGATTTAATAACTTTACTTTTGCCCCAATTATATTACGTTAGATTGTACTCCTCAAGATGACTAATATCAGTGTTGGGGAATAGACAAGTGTAAAGCGTATCCCAATGCAATATAAAAGCAAAATACTATGGATTGTTGCAAATCTGAAATAAGTAGTAAAAATGCTGGAAATACTCAGCAGGTCAGGCAGCATCTGGTCGATGACCTTTCATCAGAACTGGAAAATGTTGCAGATGCAACAGATTTTAAGCAAGTGCAGAGGCAGGGAAAGGGGGGAGGGGAAGGAAAGAACAAAAGGAGAGATCTGTGATCGGACAGAAGGCAGGAGTGATTAAATAAGAAAAAGGATGATGGTGCGAGGCAAAAGGGGTGGTAATGAGACAAGTAAAGAAACAAAAGATGGGTCCAGAGGTGGTGTAAATGGGAATAGTAGAATCATCAACGGCTGCTGTCCAAAAAAATGGAGGCCGAGGTTATGATCTGAAATTGTTGAACTTAATGTTGAGTCCAGAAGGCTGTAAAGTGTTTAATCCGAAAGCTGCAATAGAAAATCTATTTATATGAAAATATTTCAACTCCCAATTTAATCTATGTTATTTATATAGAAATTCCATTATCAATTGTGAAAATGTATGTAAACATCTTACAGCGATGTACGAAAACTGCTGTAATTATTCTAGACTGACCATAATCACACTAGAGTGATAATCCTACTTACTTACAGTGGGCTCAATTTCCCCCAGTGATTTGCGCTGTTTTTTTTGGAGCAGGCTGCTTTTTATGGCCTAAGTTAACAAACCAGTTTCCACAATCAATTTGCACCAGCATAACTCAGTTAGTTACGATTTTTTTCGGTAAGTTTTTTTTCAGCCAAAAGGGATGTAAACCTGCCACCTATGCCAATTCTGGTCATTTAGGCAAGTTTGGCCAGCTGAGAGTTACTCCAGTTCTGCTTAGGCCAGCGATTGTGGCCTCTGCAGAAAAACCTGCTGGTTTAAAGAAATCGGCACAGGTAAGTGCAGCAGATGCCTGGACAGCAGCAGCAGAAAAGGTAAGAGAGAGGGGGCGGGGGCAAGAGAGATGGTGGGGGGGGTGGGATGCCTTTTGGGTGCAAGTTAGGTGCAGGGACCAGGAGGGAGCAGGCCATTCGGCCTGGGATAGGGACGGGAGAGCAGACCGGGAGGCCACTTGGCCTGGGATAGGGGCAGGACCGGCAAGGCACTCGGGGCTGGGGGGTGGGGGAGCTAGAGTTGGACCGGCACTGGCAAGGGACAGACTAGGGCCGGCAGCCTTTCGGCTAGGGCTAAGGGAGCTGGACCGAAGGCACTCGGGGCTACAGTCGGGCGGGGGAACGACAAGGGGTTCCGGGCGGGCGGGGGAAGCAGACCGGGAGGCCCTTTGGCCTGGGATAGGTGCGGGGAATGGCACCAGCCAGGGCGGGAGGAAAAGAGACGGGGATTTTAATAATTGGAGCTAAGTTGCTGCAATATATTTTAATGTGTTTTTAAGTTGATGCAACGTGTTTTAATATGTTGCGAGCTGGCTGTATGTTTCACTTTCCAGTCTCAGTCCGCATTGTGTCCCTGGTTACTGTGGCAACCTGATCTTTTTAGCACAGATCAAGGCTCCATCCCCAAAACTAAAGAACAGGTTAGGCTGTGCCAAAATGAAGAAATCCAACGGGGAAACTTAGAACATGTTTTTTTTGCGTACTTGGGCCCCCCAAAAAACGGGCGTAACTCTTCAAGTACGGCAAAAAAAAAGCTTTGGAGAAAATTGAGCCCAATGAGGTGTGAATATCTTCATGTCAAATCAACTTCCCAAGAATACATGGAGGCATCTAAGAATTTGTTAAACAAACAGCCTCTTGCTTTTGCCACCCCCCCCATGTGACCTATAAAATATAGCTCTACCTTGGATATGCATAACAAAATCACACTGCAGCACTTTCTTCTTCAGTATCAACAACTATGATAATCTTATAACCTTATATGTATAATCTATATTATAATCTTTCAATTCATAGTTTCTTATTTGAGTATATTAAAATTCAATGCATCGCTTGGCTACAATATTTAATATTGGCCAATATAGTTTTGTTATTTGCAATGTTTTCTCTGAGCAGAATTCTACAATGTTACATAAAATTAACTCTTCTCCTCTCTTGCCTACTCCATTCACATTTAATTAACTGCGAGAGGTTTGACTCCCACTGGAATTGCTAAGCCAATATTAGATGTGTATTACTGGAGGCACAATGTGATGTATTACCTGTTATAAAATTTGCGTTAGCCAAAGTTTTGAAGGATTTGGAGCACTCTCCCTTCATCACCTCTTCTCATATTCCCTTTTCAAGTAGTTTTTTGTGCTACTTTGTAGTGTCTCATAAGTGTTCCAATGAGAAGGAGTCTTAACTTACAAATAGTACTATATACACTCACACAATAAGGTGGTCTTCATTTCTCCAAGCTTACTCACTTCCGCAGTGGTTAAAAAGTGTTACTATTTCTCGAGAGACAAATACTCTCCCACTTATAAATCTGCATAGCAGTGAAATATCAGAGTTACACTGAATATCCATCTGGTCCAGGCACAAGTGGATACATCAATTTTGTACTTTAAATGACATCTTGATTTCTCAGACTAAACCCAACTCTGACAGGCAACCAGTTTCTCAAGATAGCTTGTTCATAAATAAAAACCTGAAGATCTCTGCAGCCAATCATTCCTGAGTTATTTCACTTTCCCATTTCTTTATTAATATTAAAGATGACTCTGCTGCCATCCTGAGTTTTATCAGGCCAAACCTAACCATGAAATAGAAGCCTATCTATTCTGTTGAAAGTCTGTGCATGAAACCTGAAGACTCTCAAAATCATTCTAAAATTATTTTGCTTCTGACTATTTTGACAATATGGACAGATGGCGTTGATTCAGTTTCTTATAACCTCAGGGGTGAATTAACTCGGGTTCCTCCCGCTCTGCCGGCGTAACTTTGGTGCAAATTCGGCAGAAACCCCTCTTCTGCCGAAGTTAAGGCTGAGGAGTTGTGAGAAGCCCCTTATCTTTAAGGTTAGCTGCTGAGATCACCTTTAGAAACATAGAAAATAGGAACAGTAATAGGCCATTCGGCCCTTCGAGTCTGCACCGCCATTCAATATGATCATGGCTGATCCTCTATCTCAACACCATATTCCCGCTTTTTTCCCATACCCCTTGATGCCTTTTGTTTCTAGAAATCTATCTATCTCCCTCCCTCTTAAATATATTCAGTGACTTGGTGTACAGCCTTCTGTAGTAAAAAATTCCATGGGTTCACAACCTTCCAAGTGAAAAAATTTCTCCTCATCTCAGTCCTAAATTTCCTACCCTGTATCCTGAGACTGTGACCCCTTGTTCTAGACTTCCCAGCCAGGGGAAACATCCTCCCCGCATCCAGTCTATCCAACCCAGTCAGAATTTTATACGTTTCAATCAGATCCCCTCTCATTCTTCTAAACTCCAGTGAATACAGGCCTAGTCGACCCAATCTCTCCTCATAAGACAGTCCTGCCATCCCAGGAATCAATCTGGTGAACCTTCACTGCACTCCCTTCTATGGCAAGTATATCCTTTCTTATGTAAGGAGACCAAAACTGCACACAATACTTCAGGTGTAGTCTCACCAAGGCCCTGTATAGCTGTAGTAAGACATTCTTGCTCTTGCACTCAAATCCTCTTGCAATGAAGGCCAACATACCATTTGCCTTCCTAACTGCTTGTTGCACCTGTATGTTTGCTTTCAATGACTGGTGTAGAAGGACACCCCGATCCCTCTGTACATCGACACTTCCCAAGCCATCACCATTTAAATAATACTTTGTCCTTATGTTTTTCCTACCAAAGTGGATAACTTCACATTTATCCACATTATAGACTGCATCTGCCATGTGTTTGCCCACTCACTCAACCTATCCAAATCGCCTTGCAGCATCTTTGCATCCTCCTCACAACTCACAATCCCACCTAGTTTTGTGTCGTCAGCAAACTTGGAAATATTACATTTGGTTCCCTCATCCAAATCATTTATATATATTGTGAATAGCTGGGGTCCAAGCACTGATCCCTGTGGTACCCCACTAGTCACTGCCCACCACCCCGAGAAAGACCAGTTTACTCCTACTCTCTGTTTTCTGTCAGTTAACCAATTTTCAATCCATGCCAATACATTACCCCGAATCCTGTGTGCTTTAATTTTGCACACTAACCTCTTATGTGGGACTTTATCAAAGGCCTTCTGAAAATCCAAATATACTACATCCACTGGTTCTCCCTTATCTATTCTATCAGTTACATCCTCAAAAAACTCCAGTAGGTTTGTCAAACATGATTTTCCTTTCACAAATCCATGTTGACTTTGTTTAATTCCATTAATATTATCTAAGTGTGCCGTTATCACATCCTTTATAATGTACTCCAGCATTTTCCCTACTATTGATGTCAGGCTAACCGGTCTGTAATTCCCTGTTTTCTCTCTCCCTCCTTTTTTAAATAGTGGGGTTACATTTGCCACCCTCCAATCTGCAGGAACTGTTCCATAATCTATAGAATTTTGGAAGATGACAACCAATGCATCTACTATTTCCATGGCTACCTCTTTTAGTATTCTGGGATGCAGATCATTAGGCCCTGGAGGTTTATCGGCCTTCAGTCCCATTAGTTTCTCCAGCACTGTTTTCTTACTAATAATCATTTCCTTTAATTCCTCTTGCTCACTCGACCCTTGATTCCCCAGCATTTCTGGGACGTTATTTGTGTCCTCTTCCGTGAAGACAGAACCAAAGTATTTATTTAATTGTTCTGCCATTTCCTTGCTCCCCATTACAAATTCTCCCGTTTCTGTCTGTAAAGGACCTACATTTGTCTTCACTAATCGTTTTCTTTTTACGTACTTGTAGAAACTTTTGCAGTCGGTTTTTATGTTCCTTGCAAGTTTACTCTCATACTCTATTTTTCCCCTCTTAAATCAATCTCTTGGTCCTTTTTTGCTGAATTCTAAACTGCTCCCAATCCTCAGGCTTGCTACTTTTTCTGGCAACTTTGTATAACTCCTCTTTGGATCTAATACTATCCTTAATTTCTTTTGTTAGCCATGGTTGGGCCACTTTTCTTTTGTATTTTTACACCAGAAAGGAATGTATAACTGTTGCAATTCATGTATTCATTCCTTAAATATTAGCCATTGCCTATCCACCATCATGCCTTTTAATGAATCTTCCCAATCTATCATAGTCAATTCATTCCTTATACCTTTGTAGTTTCCTTTGTTTAGATTTAGGACCCTAGTTTCGGATTGGACTACTTCATTTTCCATCTTAATAAAGAATTTAATCATGTTATGGTCTCTCTTCCCTAAAGGACCCCGCACAACAAAACTGTTAATTAACCCCTTCTCATTACACAATATCCAATCGAGGATAGCCTGTTCCCTAGTAGGCTCCTCAACATACTGGTGTAAAAAACCATCTCGTACACACTCCAGGAATTCATCAGCCACAGTATTATTACTAATTTGGTTTGGCCAGTCTATATGTAGATTAAAGTCACCTACGATTACTGTAGTACCCTTGCTATATGCATCTCTAATTTCCTGTTTGATGCCGTCCCCTACTCTATCACTACTGTTTGGAGGCCTATAGACAACTCCCAACAATGTTTTCTGCCCCTTGGTGCTCCTTAGCTCCACCCAGACTGATTCTACATCTTGATTTTCTGAGCCAATATCCTTTCTCACTATGGCTCTGATTTCATCCTTTAATAACAACGCCACACCACCCCCTCTTCCTTTTTGCCTGTCCTTCCGAAATAACGAATATCCTTGGATATTCAGTTCCCAACCCTGGTCACCCTGCAACCATGTCTCCGTAATTGCAACTATATCATATCCATTTACATCTATTTGTGCTGTTAATTTGTCTACCTTATTACAGATGCTTCGTGCATTCAGATACAATGCTTTTAGATTTGTCTTTTTAACATTATTAGATATCTTAACATTGTTTTGTACTATAGGCTCATTAGTCTTATCGTTATTTTTTTTTTATCTGGACCCAATTTGTTAGTGTACTCTTTTGTTTGTATGTTCTTCCCTTCCTGACATAATCTGGTTATCCTTACCACAATCACTTTCCTGCATTGCTTCTTTTTCTTTTCTCTTTAGCATTCTAGATTGCTCTCTACTGCGGCCGTCCTCTCCCGCCCCCCCACCCTCCCCAAACCCCCGCCTTATTTAGGTTAAAGCCCTGTCTACCTCTCCAGTTAGTCGGTTCGCTGGAACTCTGGTCCCAGCATAGTTCAGGTGTAGTCCGTCCCCACGGAACAGCTCTCTCTTTCCCGAGTATTGGTGCCAGTGTCCCACGAATCAAAACCTACTTCTCCCATACCAACCTCTGAGCCACGCATTCATCTCCCTGATTCTATTGATCCTATGCCAATTTGCTCGTGACTCAGGTAATAATGCAGAGATTATTACCTTTGTGGTTCTGCTTTTCAATTTAGTCCCTAGCTGTTCAAACTCTCTCAGCAGAACCTCTTTCTTAGTCCTACTTATGTCATTGGTACCTATGTGTACCACGACAACTGGATCCTCCCTCTCCCACTCTCAGTTCTTCTCCCGCCCCGAGATTTCCTTTACCTTGGCACCGGGTAGGCAACATAGCCTTCGGAAGCTCTCGGCTGCAGAGAACTCTATCTATTAGCAGTGCCGATGTGTCTGCATTTGCAACACACGAACCTGTCATGTTGTTTCCTTCACCCACATTCCTTTACACAACAGCCCATCTTTTCCTTTGCCATCTTTTGTTTCTTTCACCTATTGTAATGTGATCTACAGCCGGTCATCGCTAAGATAAGGCTGCTGAACTCTGTCTTCTGACTGCACAACTGCAGTCTCCCCACCACCTCCCTCCAATTTCCTAGAGAAAAATGCTTTTAATCTCAATTCTTATATGAAAAAAAAATCTTGAAGACACAATGTCAAATACATCACTCCCATCACCTCAAATGATGGTGGTTGTAATTCTGCTCTGTAGGACAAAACATGCAATATTGCCATATGTAGTTTCACTTTCAGGTTTCCATCTCATTTTGGCCGTGTGTTCCAGCTTCTTGGTTTCAGGCACTTATGTAGCATTGAAAAACTCTTGCACTACTGTACTATATGGCTGAAAATTATGTTTGCACAATCTACTTAAGTGTTGTTGGCATATTTACTTTGAGTTAATTTGATAAGTGTTGACACCATTTAAAAAAATTAACCAAATTTTCTTAATTCAATTGCTTTAGATGGTCTCTGAAACCCTCCCTTATCTTTGAGTTGAAATATTTTGATATCCAATAATCTGTTTCTAGAGAGCTGTCAGTCAGAAGCATTCAGGCAAGAATTCGGTTTTATGTTGAGAAGCAAGCAGCTCCCCAACTGAGTTGACTGTGATAGTGTGAGCAGTCAGTTAGTCAAAGCCATTATCAGTTTACATGTGGGATAAGTGAGATGTGGTTCTCGGTGGGTGTTGTTTGTGGGCTTGGGGAGAGTTACTTAGACAGGCGACCACACTCTGGTGATTTCCCATTTTTCAACTACTCCCCAATTGCATTAAGTTGCTAGAAGATTACCTCTTTTCTCTGAAGGGAAATTGTACTGTTCCATACAACTACCCTTATATTTTACTAATCAGGACAACTACTGCAACTATTCGAAGTGGGAGAATAATGTGATATCTGACCACTTAAATCTCCTTTAAAATAGCTCTGCAATCAGTAAGGATAAGTCATACTTAGCACATTTAGGGGAAATAAATCCCTCTTGTAATTTAATTATAATACACATATGCCACTGAGTAATACATTTTCTAATTCCATATTGTCCACTTCATAACAATAGGGCAGGTCAGAAGACCTATATATTAAAAAGAACACTACTTCAGGAGAAATCTTCAGAAAGCCCCTGAAAGCTTAGGAATACAAAAATAATTATTTTCCCCAAGAACCCAATAATATGTATAATAATCCTCAGAACCACTCAATCTTTCTTTGATAGGAGGTGGAAAAGCTATACAAACACAAACTTTATTCAATTTCACATGAAATTGGATATCAGAGCTGAGCAGAGGACATTTTGCAAGCTTGGAACAGAGATAAAACTATAAAAGCTGAAGATAAATATTCCTGCAGAGACTCCTTCACTTCTGTGCACGACAGAAAGCTCAATTTTAATTATTTCAATTATCAGAAAATACACATGTGGATTAATCAGAGATTGTGCAGTTACTGGATAACTGATTATCAGGTCATTATCACATTGCTGTTTGTGTTTAGTGTAGTGTCAACGTATAGTCATAGTCAACGTATTCACTGAGGCGTACGAAAGCATGGGCCTTACACTAAACATCCGTAAGACGAAAAAGTCAACGTGGACCATTTCCCATACCTCGGGAGCCTCTCATCAACAAGAACAGACATTGACGATGAGATTCAACACCGCCTCCATTGTGCTAGTGCAGCCTTCGGCCGTCTGAGGAAAAGAGTGTTTGAAGACCAAGCCCTCAAATCTGCCACCAAGCTCATGGTCTACAGGGCTGTAGTAATACCCGCCCTCCTGTATGGCTCAGAAACATGGACCATGTACAGTAGACACCTCATGTCACTGGAGAAATACCACCAACGGTATCTCCGCAAGATCCTGCAAATCCCCTGGGAGGATAGACGCAATAGCGTTAGCGTCCTTGACCAGGCCAACATCCCCAGCATTGAAGCACTGACCACACTTGATCAGCTCCGCTGGGCAGGCCACATTGTTCGCATGTCAGACACGGGACTCCCAAAGCAAGCACTCTACTTGGAACTCCTTCACGGCAAACGAGCCAAAGGTGGGCAGAGGAAACACTACAAAGACACCCTCAAAGCCTCCCTGATAAAGTGCAACATCCCCACTGAAAACTGGGAGTCCCTGGCCAAAGACTGCTTTAAGTGGAGGATGTTGCCGTGAGCATGCAGAAATCAAGCGCAGGCAGTGGAAAGAGTGTGCGGCGAACCTGTCCCACCCAACCGTTCCCTCAACGACTATCTGTCCCACCTGTGACTGGGACAGTGGTTCTCGTATTGGACTGTACAGCCACCTTAGGACTCATTCTAAGAGTGGAAGCAAGTCTTTCTCGATTCCGAGGGATTGCCTATGATGATGGCTGTTTGTGGGAGCTTGCTGTGTGCACGTTGGCTCCTGAATTTCCTGCATTACAACAGTGACGACACTCCAAAAGTACTGCATTGGCAGTGAAGCACTGTGGGACGTCTTGAGCTCGTGAAAGGCGCCAAATAAATGCAGGTCTTTCTTTTTTTTTTTTTAAACTGTGCAATTTTTGGAGCCCTGCTATAGTAATAGCCTCCTCTCTAGCATACAGCTTTCATAATTTGGGGAAAGGAATTTAAAAAAAAAAGCAAGCTAATTTTTAAACCCAGGTAGTTTTACACACTGAAATAAGTATCCAATGCTCCAAGGGGAGCTATAAGGAAGCAGCTTTGTTTCAGTTTTTGTACTGTTAGAGCTGACTACTTCGTTACTTCAATTAAAATTACTTTTTCACAAAGGGGAAATGGTATGCTCGAAATGTAGCCTTGAGCAGGATCATTAAACCCCCAAATGGCGCATTTACTCTTAGTTTGATCTGCAGGAGAAATGGGAAGAAAAACAGTCAAGAAGCTAAAAGAATTAAAAGAATTAGGCTAGGATTTACCCTGGTGTGCTTGCCGACCCTTGACTTTTCCCCATTCATTCTAAGCGTCAGGAAAATTGAAGGCTTGCGAGTGCATACGCAGAAAACTGGGTTTAAAATCAGCACAATAGAAACATAGAAAATAGGTGCAGGAGCAGGCCATTCGGCCCTTTGAGCCTGCACCGCCATTCAATAAGATCATGGCTGATCATTCCCTCAGTACCCCTTTCCTGCTTTTTCTCCATACCCCTTGATCCCTTTAGTCGTAAAAGCCATATCTAACTCCCTCTTGAATATATCCAATGAACTGGCATCAACAACTCTCTGCGGCAGGGAATTCCACAGGTTAACAACTCTCCGAGTGAAGATGTTTCTCCTCATCTAAGTCCTAAATGGCCTCCCTCCCCCTTATCCTTAGACTGTGTCCCCTGGTTCTGGACTTCCCAACATCGGGAACATTCTTCCCGCATCTAACCTGTCCAGTCCCGTCAGAATTTTATATGTTTCTATGAGATCCCCTCTCATCCTTCTAAACTCCAGTGTATAAAGGCCCAGTTGATCCAGTCTCTCCTCATATGTCAGTCCAGCCATCCCGCGAATCAGTCTGGTGAACCTTCGCTGCACTCCCTCAATAGCAAGAATGTCCTTCCTCAGATTAGGAGACCAAAACTGAACACAATATTCCAGGTGGGGCCTCACCAAGGCCCTGTACAACTGCAGTAAGACCTCCCTGTTCCTATACTCAAATCCCTTGCTACGAAGGCCAACATACCATTTTCCTTCTTCACCGCCTGCTATACCTGCATGTTAGACTTATTTCAATCACAGTGATAGATATACAGGGCTCAATTTTGGCCAGGAGTTGCTCAGTTTTTTTTTGGAGTAACTTGATTTTTCTGCCGTATCTTAAAAATCCCCATTTTGCACAGTCAATTTGCGCCAGTGTAAGTGAGTTAGTTACGATTTTTTTAGTTTAGGATTTTTTTCTCAAAAGGGGGCGATACCAGCCACCTACGCCAGTTTTGGCCATTTTGGCAACTTTGGCCAGCTAATAGTTACTCCAAATCTACTTAGGCCAGCATATGTGGCCACTTCAGAAAACCCTTGCGGAGAGTTAAAGAAATCGGCGCAGGTAGGTACATCGGAGGCCATTCGGCCTGGGCAAGGTGTGGGCGGGCAGGAGAACTGATAGAAATCATCCAGGCAGGAGCACTATCAGTTCTGCTGCCTGCCCGCCCACCCCTAGCTGTGGCCGAGTGAGTTTCAAAAGACTAAAATTTTATTTGGTCACTAATAAAGAAACGTAATGACTAAAGAATGCGAATAGGAACAAACAGCTATACAGGACATCATATGACAAACTTCGCAAAGTTAATATACAACAGAAGCATTCATGGAAGCTTAAGCTACAAAAATAAAGAAATGGAGAAGGCCTGCACCTAAAGCACCAAGCCTAATAAACCACCAAACCTTGCAAACAAAAAGTTCTAAGAATTAAATAACAAATAAAAAATGAAAGTAAATCCTACCTTCATCTTAAAACTCAGCCCGGGAAGGCAGCGGGCCGGCCTGTGCGGGAGGTCACTCGACCTGGGCCAGGGGCGGCACGACAACACGCAGCGGGAGGCCACTCGGCCTGGGCTAGGGGCGGTACTACAACACACACCGGGAGGCCACTCGGCCTGGGCCAGGGGCGGGAGCAATCGGCATCGGCATTCAACGCAACATCTATATTCCACGGGGAGAGAGAGAGAGAGAAGCTGGGCTGCAAATGAACCGGGGGGGGGGGGGGGGGGGAGGAGAGCGAGTGAACGCGGTATCTGTGGGGGAAGAGAGGGGGGGGCTGGGATGCAAATGAATGAAGGGGAGGGGGAAGAGGAGAATAGCGAGTGAATGTGGCATCTGTGGGGAGAGAGAGAGAGAGAGAGAGAGAGAGAGAGAGAGAGAGAGAGAAAAGAGAGAGGCTGGGCCGACTGCCAAATTTCAGCGCTACTGCACATGCGCGGACATTGCGACCCAACTCCACTGTGCATGTGCAGACGTCCTGGCACTGTTTTCAGCGCAGGACACTGGCTCCACCCCTGGCTCGACTGGCCACACTACGCGAGGACCGGAAAGAGGCCGGACAGCGGCTAAAGTGGGGAAGAATTTTTTCGGCGCACTTCTGAACGGAGAAAAGCGGGGCATCTCCGGTAAGTGCACCGAAAAAAGGGGTGGGCCAAAATTGAGTCCATAGTCTGTATCTTCTGACGATTTAGAATCCAGTGCATTTCAAAACCTCAATGGAAAAAATTTAAATTCATGCAAAACACAAATTTCTACGTTTAAACATCTTGATAAATTGAATTGCAATAATAAACAGGAACCCTACAACAACAACTTGCATTTATATAGTACCTTTAACACAGTAAAATGTTCCAAGGCGATTCTCACAGGAGCGATCATCAGACAATTGTTTGATACCGAGCTACATAAGATATTAGAGCAGGTGACACAAAGCTTGGTCAAAGAGATAGGTTTTAAGGAGCGTCATAAAGGAGGAGAGGTAAAGAGACGGAGTGTTTTAGGGAGGAAATTCCAGAGCTTAGGACCTAGGCAACTGAAGGCACAGCCACTGATGGTGGAGCGATTAAAATTGGGGCATGCGATTAACAATATGCTCTATCATGGCGGTCAGGGAAAAAAAACAAATGCTCTACTGGTATCTCCACAATTCTTCTAATTTTGTGGTACTTTTTTGAAATACTCCAAAACTCTCAATTCGCTGCCTTCAGTCTTGACTGGAAGAAAGACATTTAAAAAAAATTAATTTCCAAATGATAGTAATTTTATTGAAAACTAAGCAAATGGCTCTTCATTTTAGATTACAAGAGATGCAAATGCTCGTGTTGAGTGCAGTCTCCAAAATATGGGAAAATATATTAAATTAGAGAAAGGTTTTTTTTGCTGGGATGGAGAAGCATGCTCCCAGGCCCACACACCGCAAAAATAAATCTTGCGATTTTGACACTTGCATCCTTGACATTCTCTTCCTAGTTTTGAAATCCCTCCATGGCCTCACTCTTCCCTATCTTTATAACCTCCTCCAACCCTCACATCTCTATGCTTCTCCAATTCTGGCCTCTTGTACATCACTGATTTTAATCACACCACCATCGGCGGCCATTCTTTCATTTGCCTGGGCCCAGTGCTGGAATTCCCTCCAGAGACGTTTTTGACCAAGCTTTTGGTCACCTGTCCAACATGAAAGCCACAGTCCCTGCCACAGGTGGGGCAGATAGTCTTGAGGGTAAGGGAGGGTGGGACAGTTTGCCGCATGTTCTTTCCACTGCCTGCGCTTGTTTTCTGCATGCTCTTGGTGATGAGACTCGAGGCGCTCAGCGCCCTCCCAGATGCACTTCCTCCGCTTAGGGCGGTCTTTAGCCAGGGACTCCCAGGTGTCGGTGGGGATGCTGCACTTTATCAGGGAGGTTTTGAGGGTGTTCTTGTAATGTTTCCTCTGCCCACCTTTAGCTCGTTTGCCATGAAGGAGTTCCGAGTAGAGCACTTGCTTTGGGAGTCTCGTGTCTGGCATGCGGACAATGTGACCTGCCCAGCGGAGCTGATCAAGTGTGGTCAGTGCTTCAATGCTGGGGATGTTGGCCTGGTCGAGGACGCTAATGTTGGTGCGTCTGTCCTCCCAGGGGATTTGTAGAATCTTGCGGAGGCATCTTTGGTGGTATTTCTCCAGCGACTTGAGGTGTCTACTGTACATGGTCCATGTCTCTGAGCCATACAGGAGGGCGGCTATTACTACAGCCCTGTAGACCATGAGTTTGGTGGTAGATTTGAGGGCCTGGTCTTCGAACACTCTTTTCGTAAGGCGGCCGAAGGCTGTGCTGGCGCACTGGAGGCGGTGTTGTATCTCCTCATCAATGTCTGCTTTTGTTGATAAGAGGCTCCCGAGGTATGGGAAATGGTCCATGTTGTCCAGGGCCGCGCCGTGGATCTGAGGGGGGATCCTGCGGCGAGGACAGGTTGGTGGAGGACCTTTGTCTTACGGATGTTTAGCGTAAGGCCCATGCTTTCATACGCCTCAGTAAACACGACGACTATGTCCTGGAGTTCAGCCTCTGAATGTGCGCAGACGCAGGCGTCGTCCGCGTACTGTAGCTCAACGACAGAATTTGGGGGTGGTCTTGGACCTGGCCTGAAGACGGCGAAGGTTGAACAGCTTCCCACTGGTTCTGTAGTTTAGTTCCACTCCAGCAGGGAGCTTGTTGACTGTGAGGTGGAGCATGGCAGCGAGGAAGATTGAGAAGAGGGTTGGGGTGATGACGCAGCCCTGTTTGACCCTGGTCGGACATGGATTGGGTCTGTAATGGATCCACTGGTAAGAATCACGGCCTGCATATTGTCACGGAGCAGGCGGAGGATGTTGACAAACTTTTTGGGGCATCCGAAATGGAGGAAGACGCTCCATAGACCCTCGCGGTTGACAGTGTCAAAGGCCTTTGTAAGGTCGAAGGCAGCCATGTGTAAGGGCTGGTGCGGTTCCCTGCATTTTTCCTGCAGCTGTCGTGCTGAAAAGATCACGTCCGTTGTGCCTTGTAGGGGACGAAATCGAGCTCCTCGGCCACAGGGAGAAGACGGTTGAGGACGACTCCAGCGACAACTTTCCCAGTGGTTGATAGCAGGGAGATAGAAACATAGAAAATAGGTGCAGGAGTAGGCCATTCAGCCCTTCTAGCCTGCACCGCCATTCAATGAGTTCATGGCTGAACATGCAACTTCAGTACCCCATTCCTGCTTTCTCACCATACCCCTTGATCCCCCGAGTAGTAAGGACTTCATCTAACTCCTTTTTGAATATATTTAGTGGATTGGCCTCAACAACTTTCTGTGGTAGAGAATTCCACAGGTTCACCACTCTCTGGGTGAAGAAATTCCTCCTCATCTCAGTCCTAAATGGCTTCCCCCTTATCCTTAGACTGTGTCCCCTGGTTCTGGACTTCCCCAACATTGGGAACATTCTTCCTGCATCTAACCTGTCTAACCCCGTCAGAATTTTAAACGTTTCTATGAGGTCCCCTCTCATTCTTCTGAACTCCAGTGAATACAAGCCCAGTTGATCCAGTCTTTCTTGATAGGTCAGTCCCGCCATCCCGAGAATCAGTCTGGTGAACCTTCGCTGCACTCCCTCAATAGCAAGAATGTCCTTCCTCAGGTTAGGAGACCAAAACTGTACACAATACTCCAGGTGTGGCCTCACCAAGGCCCTGTACAATTGTAGCAACACCTCCCTGCCCTTGTACTCAATGCCTCTGTAGTTGCCGCAGTCCTTCATTTTGTTTGATAATGTTCCTGTGAAGCACCTTGGGACATTTTACTATGTTAAAGGAGTTATATAAATGCAAGTTATTGTTTTATTTGATGTATTTTGTTCCCCCCAAACCACCACTCCAATATGACAAAGAAATGTTGGGCATGTCCACAGCTCAAGTTACAAACCCATATCCCACTGCATTGGTCTTTAGCTTGTCAAAGACACTGTAAATCCTTTGAAATTGTTGGTCATCTTCAGTAGCTTTCTTGGTTACCGTGCATGTCAGGTGGAACTTCATCCTCAGGACTCTCCTTAGTTTCAGTATTATAACGATGGTGAAGGAAGGCACACAACCTGCATTTAAATAGCAACTTTTCTGTTTCACAGCTTGTCCTATAGCATTTCACAGCCAATGAATTACTCTTGAGCAGCGAAGATAGGCAAGATGCACT
This sequence comes from Pristiophorus japonicus, assembly GCF_044704955.1. Taxonomy (NCBI): domain Eukaryota; kingdom Metazoa; phylum Chordata; class Chondrichthyes; family Pristiophoridae; genus Pristiophorus; species Pristiophorus japonicus. The sequence continues at coordinate 313,620,492 of NC_091977.1, forward strand.
GCAGCAACTCGCCAAGGCTTCTTTGGCTGCACCTCCCAAACCCGTGATCTCTACCACCTAGAAGGACAAGGGCAGCATGCGCGTGGTAACACCATAACCTGCAAGTTCCCCTCCAAGTTACACAACATCCTGACTTGGAAATATATCGCCGTTCACTTCACTGTCACTGGAACTCCCTCCCCAACTGCATTGTTGGAGTACCTTCACAACATGGACTGCAGTGGTTCAAGGCGGCAGCTCACCATTACCTTCTCAAGGACAATAAATGCTGGCCTTGCCAGCGACGCCCACATCCCAGGAAGCAAATAAAAATAAAAAGTGCCCAGCAAATTTGTGTTCAACAAGATCCCAGATTCAGCAAGAGATAAATAACCTGGTTAATCTGTTTTTGATGGTGTTGGTTGAGGGATAAATATTAGTCAGGAGAACTGCCCTGCACTTCAATTGGAGCCACATGATTTTTTTGCATCCGGCTGAACCCCACCACTTGGCTTAACACCTCATCTGAAAGATAGCAACCCCGACTTCGCGGCAATCCTTCTGTACCGCACTTTAATGTCAGCGTGGATTATGTGCTCAAATCCACAGATTCCTTCCAGCATGACCGTAAATCTATTTTTCATTGATGTTGTTCTCATGGAAATACTAACTACTCATTCATAGTGGTGTTGCTGGGCACATCATTTCACACAGGAGATTGTGCTGCTCTTGGCTTTAAGAGATCACAAAATTGTTTGTGAAGCCTCATCATGTACTTTTGGTACTGTACCAATTCTGTTTTGTAGCCATCTGGCAAGTACAAACTTGCTGTAAAGCAAAGCCAACATGCCTCACAAAATGATACATCGGTCCTCAGCTCACCTTGAACTCGATCAGGGATATTTCTGTGCGATGCAGTTTGCCTCTGTAGTTTCAATGATCAATTCATTTTACTGTGTTTCTTGCCCAATGTTCGCACTTCAAAATGCCTTCCAGCACAAACAGGGTGAAGCCAGACCATCGCTCTGTTCCCTCGAATGAATCAAGTTTTGCTAAATAGGACAATTGCTTTTACTATCGTAGTCTGTAACTTAGGGCACCGTCGTCGCTTCTTGCTTCTATCGTGGTTCTCCTGATAGTGTTAAATGCTTCCTGGCTCCTGCTTTATTGTTTACCAGTAGCTGCCCTACTGTCTCTTTCTTTCATCCTTCAGACTTTCCTTCATGTTGATCACAGCATAACTGTTCTATAATAGGTCAAGTCATTGAAGCCAACAGAAGTGGAGTCCAAACCTCAAAAAATTATTCTTTTGTTCCAAAAAGTTTGTTAATAAGGTATAGATGGATAGCGAGGACAATCTGACCACGTCCAGAAACTTTAAAAGCTTCACATCTTGTTTTGCTGGAGATAGTCACGTGATTGCAAGTGCTCAATAATTTTTCTTTTTAAAATCGAGTGTATCATTGCAATTCTGCAAGTTGAGAGTGCTGCTGCCTATATTGTCAACAACATACCTGAACCATAAATTTGGAAACACAATCCAGACTACATTAATGCGCCATTTTCAGTTTCCGGACCAATCATACTACGACCTCAACAAATGAGATGGCAAATTCTGCATTTCCGACAAGCAGCCAACGTAAAACTGTCCAAGCTATTTGAGTTCTCTTCTTCTTAGGCAGTCCCCCGGAGTTGAGGATGAATTGCTTCCACACTAAAATTAGTTCAAAGGTGACTGATGCCTGATGTTCAAGGTCTTGAATATCATTTTAAAGGGTGAAAGAAGCCTGTTCATGAATTCTTTTAACGTGGGGTGACCATTGCACACCAGCTATCACATGACTTGACAGATCAAGGTCTTGGCTGTGCGGCCCATTCAAAATACCGCGCATGTGCGGTTTTTCCTATTTGAAAGCAGGTGAGCCGGCTGAGCGGTAGCAGCAGAGCGCTGTGCGACCATACAACTTAAATGGAACATGGGCGCCAACTCGGTCTAAGATGCATTACAAACAAAAAGAGAAAATGCTGGAAATACACAGCAGGTCCAGCAGTATCTGGAAAGAGAAAAGGTGCTTCACTGAAGCATCATCAGATAAAAATGGATGTCGAGCTTTTAGGAGGAGTGACCAACAGCTTGATCAAAGAAGTGGGTTTTAAGGAAGGTCTTAAAGGAGTAGAGGGAGATGAAGAAGTGAAGGGGTTTAGGGAGGGAATTCCACAGAGTGGCTCTAGATGACTGAAAACATGTCTGCCAATGATTGGACGAAGGTGCTAGAGTCGGAGGAATGGAGAGTATGAGGCAGGTTGTAGGTTGGAGAAGGTTACAGAGATGAGGGGGGCGGGCAGGGAAGAGAAGCTAAGGCCAAAGGAGAATAAAGTCGGACAGGGTGTAAAATGGGTAGCTGACCTGAACCCTCAAGCCAAGTGGATTAGGTTAAAATTACCCCACAAGTGTCGTCTGGTGGTCCAAGCTTGTTTGGGCAGTGGGTACAAATGTGTAAAATTTTCAGTCTTAAAGTTTACAGTGCTTAAAATGAGCTGAAGTGTCAACAGTGCAAGTTGAACGTAAGCCAGCAAAAGCTCACTGGAAAAGGTTGCTACTTAATCATTTCTACACGGTTACAATTCATTAAAGCTATGGATTAAACGAAGTGGAGTTAAACAGAGTGGTTTATTCGGGAATTTGGAAAGAGTGGGAATTTGGAGAAGAGGGGAAGATTAATTTAAAAATTACAAATAGGTAAGTGATATTTCACAGAGGCAGCAGACCTGCATGGGAGCAGCAGTGGGAGCTGAGGCGGAGGCTTAAAAGGCGAGGCTCAACAGACAACATTCGAAAGGGACGTCAGAGTTTAAAAGTGACGTTGGCACAAGGGAAGTAGCTGATTGGTGAGTTTTTTTCTCCGTTAAGTTAGTACTTAGTCTTTAAATAAAGGTTAGTTAAATCAGCTGATTGCTGAGTAGTTGCTGGATGTGCTTTGCTAAGGTTTGGAGTTTAGTTCTACTTGATAGTTCCGAGTGCAACTAGAGGGATGGCAGGGTAGCTCAGTCCCGTGGATTGCACATCCTGTGGCATGTGGGAAATCCTGGATGCTTCGCGTAGCCGGAACGACCACATGTGCAGGAGGTGTCTCCAGCTGCACCAACTCGAGCTCCACGTTTTGGAGCGTGAGCAGCGGCTGGAGTCACTGTGGTGCATCCGTGAGACTGAGAGCTGCGTGGATAGCATGTTTCTAGCGGTGGTCACCCCACAGCTTAAGAGTGTGCAGGCAGATAGGATTGGGTGACCGCCGGACAGAAGAGGAGGACTAGGCAGATAGTGCAGGAGTCCCCTGAGTCCATCTCACTCTCCAACCGGGAGTGCAGCCAGAGCCAAATCCACGGCACCACGAGTGGCTCAGCTTCATAGGGCTGGAGGAAGAAGAATGGAGGAGCTACAGTGGTAGGGGATTCAACAGTCAGGGGAGCAGACAGGCCGCAGACTCCAGGATGGTATGTGCCAGGGTCATGGTTGTCACTGAGTGGCTGCAGGGCATTCTGGGGGGAGAGGGTGAACACCCAGAGGTCGGGACCAATGAGATAGGTAGAAAGAGGGATGAAGTCCTGCAGGCAGAGTTTAGGGAGCTAGGAGAGAGATTAAAAAGCAGAAGGTAGTAATCTCCGGATTACTCCCAGTGCCACGAGCTAGTGAGTACAGAAATAGGAGAATCGAGCAGACAAATACGTGGCTGGAGAGATGGTGCAGGCGGGTGGGCTTTAGTTTCCTGAGGCATTGGGACCGCTTCTGGGGAAGGTGGGACCTATACAAGCTAAACGGGTTGCACCTCAACAGAGCCGGGACCAATAACCAATATCCTCACGGGGGGGTTGCTAGTGCTGTTTTGGGGGGGGGGGGGGGGGGGGGGCGGGGTTTAAACTAGCTTGGCAGAGGGATGGGAACCTGAAAATAGATTCAGTAGGGAGGGGAGTAAAGCTGGAATTAGAAAGCAAAAATAAAGAAAGTGAGTTTGATGAAGAGAGGAAACAAGCAGGAAAAAAGGGTAAAAAAACAAATTTAAAGACACTTTTTGTCTAAATGCACATAGCATTTGTAACAAACTAATGACTTGACGGCACAAATAGATACAAATGGGTATGATCTGATAGCTATCAGAGACGTGGTTGCAAGTTGAGCAGGACTGGGAATTAAATATTCAGGAGTACTTGAAAATTCGGAAGAACAGACAGAAAGGAAAAGGAGTTGGGGTAGCTCTACTGATAAAGGATGGAATCGCTGCAATAGTGAGAAACGATATTGGCTCAAATGATCAGGATGTTGAAACAGTTTGGGTGAAGATAAGGAATAATAAGGGGAAAAAGTCACTGGTGGGCATAGTCCAAAGGCCTCCCCAAACAGTAGCAACTCTGTTGGTCAGAATGTAAACCAGGAAATAGTGGGGGCTTGTAAAAAGGGAACAGCAATAAACATGGGTGATTTTAACCTCCCTATTGATTGGACAAATCAAATTGGTCAGGGTAGCCTTGAGGAAGAGTTCATAGAGTGCATAAGGGACGGGTTCCTTGAGCAGTATGTCACGCAACCAACCAGGGGGCAGGCTATCTTGATTCTGGTCCTGTGTAATGAGAGAGGATTAATTATCAATCTCCTAGTAAAGGATCCTCTTGGAATGAGTGATCATAGCATGGTTGAATTTCAAATTCAGATGGACGGTGAGAAAGTTGGATCTCAAACCAGCGTACTAAGTTTAAATAAAGGAGACTATGAAAGGATGAGGGCAGAGTTGGCTAAAGTGGACTGGGAAAAGAGATTAAAGTGTAGGACAGTTGATGATCAGTGGCATACATTTAAGGAGCTATTTCACAACTCTCAAGTAAAATATATTCCAGTGAGGAGGAAAGGGTATAAGAGAAAAGATAGCCATCCGTGGCTAACTAAAGAAATAAAGGATGGTATCCAATTAAAAACAAGGGCATACAAAGTGGCCAAAACTACTGAGAGGACAGAAGATTGGGAAGCTTTTGGAAAGAATGATTAAAAAAATGATTAAGAAAAGTAAGATAGACTATGAAAGTTGTGATGTATGCAACACCTTGTAACCAGCATTCTACCGCCACCAGAGGGCACATCTGTTGGAGTCCCAAGGGATCCCAGCATTCTTTGGGAGCACTGCATATAAGCAGGCCTCCCATGTTGTGCCAGCACTCTGGAGTCAGAATAAAGAGACTAAGGTCACACTTACTCAAGTCTACAGTACTCAGTCACATTGCTTTATTTGAGACATAACAAAAGTAAACTACCACGAAATATAAAAACAGATAGCAAGAGTTTCTATAGGTATATAAAAAGGAAAAAAGTGGCTAACATAAATGTTGGTCCCTTAGAGGATGAGACCTGGGAATAAGTAATGGGGAACATGGAGATGACAGAAACTCTGAACAAAGATTTTGTACCAGTCTTTACGGTATACGGTAGAGGACACAAACAATATTCCAACAGTGGATAGTCAAGGGGATATAGGGGGGGGGGCGGGGGGAGAGAGGAACTTAACGCAATCATAATCACTAAGGAGGTGGTGCTCAATAAGATAATGGGTCTAAAGGCAGATAAATCCCCTGGACCTGATGGCTTGCATCGTAGGGTCTTAAGAGAAGTAGCGGCAGGGATAGTGGATGCATTGGTTGCAATTTACCAAAATTCCCTGGATTCTGCGAAGGTCTCAGCAGATTGGAAAACTGCAAATGTAACGCCCCTATTCAAAAAAGGAGGCAGACAAAAAGCCGGAAACTATAGACCAGTTAGCTTAACATCTGTGGTTGGAAAAATGTTGAGTCCATTGTTAAAGAAGCAGTAGCAGGACATTTGGAAAAGCATAATTCGGTCAGGCAGAGTCAGCATGGATTTATGAAGGGGAAGTCATGTTTGACAAATTTGCTGGAATTCTTTGAGGATGTAACAAACAGGAAGGATAAAGGAGAACCAGTGGATGTGGTGTATTTGGACTTCCAGAAGGCATTTGACAAGGTGCTGCATAAAAGGTTACTGCACAAGATAAAAGTTCATGGAGTTTGGGGTAATATATTAGCATGGATAGAGGATTGGCTAACTAACAAAAAACAGAGCGTCGGAATAAATGGTTCATTCTCAGGTTGGCAATCAGTAACTAATAGGGTGCCGCAGGGATCAGTGCTAGGACCCCAACTATTTACAATCTATATTAATAACTTGGAAGAAGGGATCGATTGTAACGTAGCGAAGTTTGCTGATGATTGGAGTTTGGAGAGGGCAGTTTAAAAAGAGCGGGAGCCGGAGAGTCGGAGGAGCGGGCAGTTTAAAAAGAGCGGTAGCCAGAGAGGCAGAGGAGCAGTTTAAAAAGAGTGGGAGCCGGAGAATCGGAGGAGCAGTATAAAGAGAGCGGGATCCGGAGAGTCCAAGGAGCAGTTTAAAAAGAGCGGGAGCCGGAGAAGCAGTTTAAAAAGAGCAGGAGCCGGAGAGGCAGTTTAAAAAGAGCGGGAGCCGGAGAAGCAGTTTAAAAGGAGCAAGAGCCGGAGAGGCAGTTTAAAAAGAGCAGGAGCCGGAGAGGCAGTTTAAAAAGAGCGGGAGCCAGAGAGGCAGTTTAAAAAGAGCGGGAGCCGGAGAGGCAGTTTAAAAAGAGCGGCAGCTGAAGAGTCGGAGGTGGTCAGAGCGGAGCAGGTCGGGAGCAGCGAGGCCTATAAAAGGGGACCATCTGGTGCAGGGGCAGAAGGTAAACAAAGAAGTAAAAAGAAATCGAAGTGTGACGTCAGAGCCAAGTGATTGGCTGGTGGATTGGTGAGTATTTAATCTTTTTCTTTTCGATCAGTAAGAAACCTTTGGCGTTATCATCAATTAGGTTAATTTAAGGATTAAGCCATGGCAGGAGAGCCGAGACCCGCGTCATGCTCCTCCTGTGCTATGTGGGATGTCAGGGACGCTGCCAGTGTCCCTGACAACTACATGTGCAGGAAGTATATCCAGTTGCAGCTCCTGACAGACCGCAGGAGCATCCGCGATACTGAGGATGTCATGAATAGCACGTTTAGTGAGTTGGTCACACCGCAGGTAAAGGTTACACAGCCAGATTGGGAATGGGTGACCATCAGGCAGAGCAGTGGAAGGAAGGTAGTGCAGGGGTCCCCTGTGGTCATCTTCCTCCAAATCAGATACACCACCTTGGGTGCTGTTGGGGGAGATGGCTCAAAAGGGGAAGGCAACAGCAGCCAAGTCCATGGCACCAGGGGTGGCTCTGCTGCACAGGAGGGCAGGAAAAAGAGTGGGAGAGCTATAGTGATAGGGGATTCTACTGTAAGGGGAATAGATGGCCGTTTCTGCGGCCGCAAACGAGACTCGAGGATGGTATGTTGCTTCCCTGGTGCAAGGGTCAAGGATGTCTCAGAGCGGCTGCAGCACATTCTGGAAGGGGAGGGTGAACAACCAGCCGTCATGGTACATATAGGTACCAACGATATAGGTAAAAAATGGGATGAGGTCCAACAAGCTGAAATTAGGGAGCTAGGAGTTAAATTAAAAAGTAGGACCTCAAAGGTAGTAATCTCAGAATTGCTACCAGTGCCACATGCTAGTCAGAGTAGGAATTGCAGGATAGCTCAGATGAATACGTGGCTTGAGGAATGGTGCAAGGGGGAGGGATTCAAATTCCTGGGACATTGAAATCGGTTCTGGGGGAGGTGGGACCAGTACAAATCGGACAGTCTGCACCTGGGCAGGACCGGAACTGATGTCCTAGGCTGAGTGTTTGGTAGTGCTGTTGGGGAGGGTTTAAACTAAAAAGGCAGGGGGATGGAAATCTATGCAGGGAGGCAGAAGGAAGTAAAAAGCAGGCAGAAGTAAAAGGTAGGAAGGAGAAAAGCAAGTGTAGAGGACAGAGAAATCAAGGGCAAAAATCAAAAATCACATTGCAACATGATTCTAAAAGGACACAGAGTGGTAAAAAAACAAGCCTGAAGGCTCTGAGTCTCAATGCGAGGAGCATTCGTAATAAGGTGGATGAATTGACTGCGCAGATAGCCATTAACGGATATGATGTAATTGGGATTACGGAGACATAGTTCCAAGGTAACCAAGGCTGGGAACTCAACATCCAGGTGTATTCAATATTCAGGAAGGACAAACAAAAAGGAAAAGGAGCTGGGATAGCGTTACTGGTTAAAGAGGAGATTAACACAATAGTAAGGAAGGACATTAGTGTGGATGATGTGGAATCTATATGGGTAGAGCTGCGAAACACCAAAGGTCAGAAAATTTTAGTGGGAGTTGTGTACAGACCACCAAACAGTAGTAGGGAGGTTGGGGATGGCATCAAACAGGAAATTAGAGACGCCTGCAATAAGGGTACAGCAGTTATCATGGGTGACTTTAATCTGCATATTGATTGGGCTAACCAAACTGTGGAGGAGGATTTCCTGGAATGTATAAGGGATGGTTTTCTAGAACAATATGTCGAGGAACCAACTAGAGAGCAGGCCATCCTAGACTGGGTCTTGTGTAACGAGAGAAGATTAATTAGCAATCTGGTTGTGAGGAAGAGTGACCATAATATGGTAGAATTCTTCATTAAGATGGAGAGTGACACAGTTAATTCAGAGACTAGGGTCCTGAATTTAAAGAAAGGAAACTTCGATGGTATGAGATGTGAATTGGCTAGGATAGACTGGAGGGATAGACTGGAGAATGATACTTTTTAAATGGTTGACGGTGGATACGCGATGGCAGACATTTAAATATCACATGGATGAACTACAACAATTGTACATCCCTGTGTGGCGCAAGAATAAAAAAAGGAAGGTGGCTCAACCTTGGCTAACAAAGGAAATTAGGGAAAGTGTTAAATCCAAGGAAGTGGCAAATAAATTGGCCAGAAAAAGCAGCAAACCTGAGGACTGGGAGAAATTTAGAATTCAGCAGAGGAGGACTAAGGGTTTAATTAGGAGGGGGAAAATAGAGTATGAGAGTAAGCTTGCAGGGAACATAAAAACTGAGTACAAAAGCTTTTATAGATACGTGAAGAGAAAAAGATTAGTGAAGACAGACATAGGCCCCTTGCAGTCAGAATCAAGGGAATTCATAATGGGGAACAAGGAAATGGCAGACCAATTCAACAAATACTTTGGTTCTGTTTTCACTAAGGAAGACACGAATAACCTCCCGAATATACTAAGGGACCAAGGGTCTAGCGAGAAGGGGGAACTGAGGGAAATCCTTATTAGTCAGGAAATTATGTTAGGGAAATTGAAGGGACTGAAGGCCGATAAATCCCCAGGGCCTGATAGTCTGCATCCCAGAATAATTAAGGAAGTGGCCCTGGAAATAGTAGATGCATTGGTGGTCATTTTCCAACATTCCATGGACTCTGCTTCAGTTCCTATGGATTGGAGGGTAGCTAATGTAACTCCAATTTTTAAAAAGGAGAGAGAAAACGGGGAATTATAGACCGATAGCCGAACATGGATGGTGGGGAAAATGCTGGAATCAATTATTAAAGATGTAATAGCAGTGCATTTGGAAAGCAGTGACAGGATCGGTCCACGTCAGCATGGATTTATGAAAGGGAAATCATGCTCGACAAATCATCTAGCGTTTTGAGGATGTAACTAGTAGAGTGGACAAGGAAGAACCAGTGGATGTGGTGTATTTGGACTTTCAAAAGGCTTTTGACAAGGTCCCACACAAGACATTAGTGCGCAAAATTAAGGCACATGGTATTGGGTGTAATGTATTGACGTGGATAGAGAACTGGTTGGCAGACAGGAAGCAAAGAGTGGGAATAAACGGGTCCTTTTCAGAATGGCAGGCAGTGACTAGTGGGGTGCCACAGGGTTCAGTGCTGGGACCCCAGCTATTTACAATATACATGAATGATTTAGACGAAGGAATTGATTGTAATATCTCCAAGTTTGCAGATGACACTAAGCTGGGTGGCGAGCTGTGAGGAGGATGCTAGGAGGCTGCATGGGGACTTCGACAGGTTAGGTGAACGTGCAGATGCATGGCAGATGCAGTATAATGTGGATAAGTGTGAGGTTATCCACTTTGGTGCCAAAAACAGGAAGGCAGATTATCTGAATGGTGACAGATTAGTAAAAGGGGAGGTGCAACGAGACCTGGGTGTCATGGTACATCAGTCATTGAAGGTAGGCATGCAGGTAAAGCAGGCAGTAAAGAAAGCAAATGACATGCTGGCCTTCATAGCGAGGGGATTTGAGTATAGGAGCAGGGAGGTCTTACTGCAGTTGTACAGGGCCTTGGTGAGGCCACACCTTGAATATTGTGTACAGTTTTGGTCTCCTAATCTGAGGAAGGATATTCTTGCTATTGAGGGAGTGCAGCGAAGGTTCACCAGACTGATTCCCAGGATGGCAGGACTGACATATGAAGAAAGACTGGATCAACTAGGCTTATATTCACTGGAATTTAGAAGAATGAGAGGGGATCTCATAGAAACATATTGACAGGATTGGACAGGTTAGATGCAGGAAGAATGGTCCCGATGTTGGGGAAGTCCAGAACCAGGGGTCACAGTCTAAGGATAAGGGGTAAGCCATTTAGGACCGAGATGAGGAGAAACTTCTTCACTCAGAGAATTGTGAATCTGTGAAATTCTCTGCCACAGAATGTTGTTGAGGCCACTTCATTAGATATATTCAAAAGGGAGTTAGATGTGGTCCTTACGGCTAAAGGGATCAAGGGGTATGGAGAGAAAGCAGGAATGGGGTACTGAAGTTGCATGATCAGCCATGATCATATTGAATGGTAGTGCAGGCTCAAAGGGCCGAATAGCCTACTCTTGCACCTACTTTCTATGTTTCTACAAAGTTTGGAGGAAAAGCAATATATGAGGAGGACACAAAAAATCTGCAAAAGGACAGATAGGTTAAGTGAGTGGGCAAAAATTTGGCAGATGGAGTATAATGTTGGAAAGTGTGAAGTCATGCACTTTGCCAGAAAAAAACAATGAGCAAGTTATGAATTAAATGGAGAAAAATTGCAAAGTGCTGCAGTACAGCGGGACCTGGGGGTACTTGTGCATGAAACACAAAAGGTTAATATGCAGGTACAACAAGTGATCAGGAAGGCCAATGCAATTTTGGCCTTTATTGCAAAGGGGATGGAGTATAAAAGCAGGGAAGTCTTGCCTACAGTTATACAGGGTATTGGGTGAGGCCACGCTTGGAATACTGCATACAGTTTTGGTTTCCATATTGACGAAAGGATATACTTGCTAAGGATATACTTGGAAGGCAGTTCAGAGAAGGTTCACTAAATTGATTCCGGAGATGAGTGGGTTGACTTATGAGGAAAGGTTGAGGAGGTTGGGCCTCTGCTCATTGAGATTCAGAAGAATGAGAGGTGATCTTATCGAAACGTCGAAGATTATGAGGGGGCTTGACAAGGTGGATGCAGAGAGGATATTTCCACTGATAGGGGAGACTAGAACTAGAGGGCATAATCTTAGAATAAGGGGCCGCCCATTTAAAACGGAGATGAGGAGAAATTTCTTCTCTCAGAAGGTTGTAAATCTGTGGAATTCAGAGAGCTATGGAAGCCAGGACATTGAATAAATTTAAGACAGAGATAGACAGCTTCTTAACTGATAAGGGATTAAGGGGTTATGGAGAGCGGGCAGGGAAGCGGACCTCAGTCCATGATCAGATCAGCCACGATCGTATTAAATGGCAGAGCAGGCTCGAGGGGCCGTATGGCCCACTCTTACTCCTAGTTCTTAAATTTAGTTGAACATAATATGCATTCCTCGAAGGTCCCAAAAGGGACCGGTCCATAATACTAACACAGGTGTCAAGTTGGGTTTTTGCCAGAAGAATCATTAATTTATTGCCATCCATGTTGGAATCTCACATGAAAATACTCATCAAATCCATTTCTTTAATTGCATGCATGGGGGAAGGATGGTTGCTTGCATGCAAGTTATTTTTGGTTTCAGATCATCACCAGTGCTTAAAATAAAATACAACTGAAAAAAAGCCACTTAAAACTGGTGTGAGGCACGGCTTGAAGGAGTCATGTGTTGAAGATTACTTTCAGCATTAACGTATGAATGGTACTGCTGCAGTAAGGGAGCCCAGAGTATTTCAGTAATAAGTGAACACTTCTGCGTGGATTTAAAGTACAATTGTTTGATGTATCAATCATTTCTTTGCACAGTTTGCAGTATCTCAATGGGTTGTCAATATGTGAAGTGGGTTTATTAAGTATTTTATGAAAGGAGTACAAGATTTGAGACATCTCACATTGTAAGTGGACTAATAACAGCAGGAGCAGGTTTCCAGCCAGCAGGGGAATCTTTTTGATTTTGAAGCAGGCCTGTTCAGAATTGCTTTTGAGCTTGAAAGAAAATTGCACTAACCATTATTTTCAAAACTTGAGTGTTTATAAAATCAGGATTCAAAACTAACTTGTAACGACAGCCATAAACTTGGTGAATGACAGATTGTGAGCTCACTTGTTGGCTCTATTATTTCAAGCAAACTGTCCGGTTAATAGCAGATTTCATATTTGGACCAATTGACATTCAAATTCAAGCACTTCCAAAGGAGGCAGCTCAGAATATTGCTGGTTTCTATCGTGTGGAATCGGCCCCATTTATTGACTGTGGGGCATTTTTGACTGCAATCCAGCAAGAGGACTGCATACTTACAGTATCTGCATACGTGCGCAGTGGTGCCGAAGTTGTAAATGTGCATTGCTAATCTGCACAGGCAGCCTGAAAGATGTTGGATTCCACCGGCGGACAACACCAATCTGCCTAGGGTCAGCAAGTCAAGCTTTAGGAGGCATCACAATAACAGTGTGCATCATTCTTCAGCATTTCACCATTTACTGGAATATCCATGACAAGGCTGATGTCGATACGGGGAATTAGTAGTGATGTTACATTGTCCGCCAGCGCAGTGGGAGTAGGGCCAGGAGTTGGCTGGGAGAGAAGTGGGGCATACAACTGTGCAGGAAAGAAGAAAACAAATCAATGTAAGGTTGAACCTGCACAGAATAAAGAGATTACTGGATTTTTTAAATGTTCTCCTAGTTTGAAAATAGGTAATATTTAGTGCCAACCTCAAGCCAGTTAACAATCACAGAAGTAGATTTTCAACTTGCTGCCCAGACGTAAAACTGGAATTGCGGATTGAACGCCTGTTATAGAAACTGCCCGATCAGCATTGATTTCAATTTTACTTCCAGATGGAAAGTAAAAAATATAACCGCCCCCCCCACCCTCCAACCAACATGTCTGCAATAGAATGCAAATACATACAGTATTGAAGTGTTCTTCAAATCTCTTCCAAAGCAAAACAGTACAGCAGAAAACCATCAATAATAATTCTGAAAGTTTGATAATTTTGGACAATCATCATCTTGCATTTATATAGCACCTTTAATATAGTAAAATGCCCCAAGGCACTTTACAAGAGTGTTATCAAACAAAATTTGATACCGAGCCACGAGATATTCGGGCAGGTGACCAAAAGTTTGGCCAGTTAGGTAGGTTTTAAGCAGCATCTTAGAGGAGGAGAGGGGTAGTGAGGTGGGGAAATTTAGGGAGGGGATTCCAGAGTTTAGGACCTGGTCAGCTGAAGGTACGGCCGCCAATGGTATAGCAATGAAAATTGGGGATGCGCAAGAGGCCAGAATTGGAGGGGTTCATAGAACTCGGAGGGTTGTAGGGTTGGAGGAGGTTACAGAAATAGGGAGGGGGTCGAGGGAATGGAGGGATTTGAAAACAAGGATGAGAATTTTAAAATCGAGGACATAAAGTACAAACCTGCATTTTCAACAACAACCTAACTTACTATTCATCCCTTTGCATTAAGCAAACTTCAAGTGAGATCAACACATTAACCCCAATGACTCCAAAACTAAGCAAATTACAAAAACGGAATAGCACACTCTTCCCTCATTCCATTCATTTTATCCCAGCTCTAGTTTCGAAAGGTGCTGGCATAATGCCCAGTGCCTGTGCTAGAACCACATATTAGAGAGACAGAAAAAGGAGAAACAGATTAAGAGAAGGCAAAATACTTGAAGAAATCTTAATTTGAATACAAGGCATTCACTGTTATGCCAAATTAAATATCAATTTTCAGAACAAAAAAACACAATTAACAATGCACTTTTGTGCTTTTAACCAGTGTTTAGAAAGCTTTTAGTGCGAAAGCACTCACTACATAAGGAAACACTTTGCCAATTTCAACACTAACATGAGTTTAATAAATTGACATTAATAAATAAAATCCACGTGACGAGATGCACAAGTCAGAATCCATTGTGTATGGTATATCTTCAAGTGCGGCAACAGATTGCTACTTGTGACTGAGAAGGTGGAGTTTAATCAAATTGTTCTGATGACATTTCAATGCAAGAAAGGGGTGAGAATGGCTAAGGAGTAAAGAGAATTACATTAAACAAATTGCAGCCTCCAAGTTGCCTGCTATTTTTTTCATTTCCCTCTGTCCTCTCTCACAAGTATGCTGGCCAGACTACATTGTGTCGCCTTAGTGGCTATTATTCAATGTGAGCCTAGATAGTGAGATTCAACAGTCTATGAGACTCCGGGGCTGCCCTCAACCAGCATCCACACATACGTGTAGTTTCCAGCAGGAATAACTGCATAGCCATTGGAAGTGGGAATTCTGGTCCAGGTGCCGAGACTAATTGTACCACTTCAACATCTGCCTCAGCTGTGGACAGCGAACTTAGCATAGTTAGAAGAGCAAACCAATATTTCATAATAGGCAGTGAATCTGCTGAGAACTTTGGGGAGAAAATTGCTTGGTATTTCTGACAACTAATCTTGTTTTTCATTATTATAATTTTCATTTAATGCATTGATGCTTTTAAGGGAAAGCACAGATACTTTTGAATTTAAAGCACAGATACTTTTGAATTTAATGCATAGATGCATTTAAGGGGAAGCACAGGAATAGAAGGTTATGCTGATGAAGTAGGGTGGGAGGAGGCTCGTGTAGAGCATGAACCAATAGGGCCAAAAGGCCTTTTTCTGTGTTGTAAATTCTATATAATTCTATGTAGTATGATTTGGTGTACACATTTATGGCAATGTGATGTAGGTAAGAGTACTGAACAGCTTGCTGTATATGGACCATGTGATGCCACACAACCACTACAGTATTATCAAGAAATTAAAAAGAAAAGTACAGGTAAGCAATTAACTGGTACTTTCATAGAATTCATACAAATTTACAGCACGGAAGGAGGCCATTTCGGCCCATCGTGTCCACGCCAGCCTACCAAGAGCTATCCAGGCGGCAGTCTAGGGTGAGTTCGGGCAGTCGAAGAACTCTGGAGCATGCACGATGCTGAGAACGACCGTGAATAGCACGTTTAGCGAGTTGGTCTTACCGCAGGAAAAGGGTACACAGCTAGATAGTAAATGGGTGACCAGCAGGAAGAGTAGTACAGGGGTGCAGGGGTTCCCTGCGGTCATCCCCCTGCAAAACAGATACACCGCTTTGGGTACTGTTGAGGGGGATGACTCAGGGCTGATCAGCAGCAGCCAAGTTCATGGCACCGTGGGTGGCTCTGCTGCACAGGAGGGCAGGAAAAAGAGTGGAAGAGCTATAGTGATCGGGGATTCGATTGTAAGGGGAATAGATAGGCATTTCAGCGGCCACATCCGAGAGTCCAGGATGGTATGTTGCCTCCCTGGTGCAAGGGTCAAGGATGTCTCGGAGCGGGTGCAGGACATTCTGAAAAGGGAGGGTGAACAGCCAGTTGTCGTGGTGCATATAGGTACCAACGATATAGGTAAAAAACAGGATGAGGTCCTACAAGACGAATTTAGGGAGCTAGGAGCTCAATTTAAAAAGTAGGATCTCAAAAGTAGTAATCTCAGGATTGCTACCAGTGCCACGTACTAGTCAGAGTAGGAATCGCAGGATAGCTCAGATGAATACGTCGCTTGAGGAGTGGTGCAAAAGGGAGGGATTCAAATTCCTGGGACATTGGAACCGGTTCTGGGGGAGGTGGGACCAGTACAAACTGGACGGTCTACACCTGGGCAGGACCGGAATCAATGACCTCGGGGGAGTGTTTGCTAGAGCTGTTGGGGAGGAGTTAAACTAACATGGCAGGGGGATGGAAACCTATGCAGGGAGACAGAGGGAAATAAAATGTAGGCAGAAGCAAAAGATAGAAAGGAGAATAGAAAAAGTGGAGGGCAGAGAAACCCAAGGCAAAAAAACAAAAAGGGCCACATTACAGCAAAATTCTAAAGGATCAAGGTGTATTAAAAAGACAAGCCTGAAGGCTCTGTGCCTCAATGCGAGGAGTATTCGGAATAAGGTGGAAGAATTAACTGCGCAGATAGCAGTTAACGGATATGATGTAATTGGCATCACGGAGACATGGCTCCAGGGTGACCAAGGCTGGGAACTCAACATCCAGGGGTATTTAACATTTAGGAAGGATAGGCAGAAAGGAAAAGGATGTGGGGTGGCGTTGCTGTTTAAAGAGGAAATTAATGCAATAGTAAGGAGGGACATTAGCCTGGACGATGCGGAATCGGTATAGGTGGAGCTGCGGAATTCCAAAGGGCAGAAAACACTAGTGGGCGTTGTGTACAGACCACCAAACAGTAGTAGTGAGGTTGGGGACAGCATCAAACAAGAAATAAGGGATGTGTGCAATAAAGGTACAGCAGTTATCATGGGTGACTTTAATCTACATATTGATTGGGCTAACCAAACTGGTAGCAATGCGGTGGAGGAGGATTTCCTGGAGTGTATCAGGGATGGTTTTCTAGACCAATATGTCGAGGAACCAACTAGAGAGCTGGCCATCCTAGACTGGGTGATGTGTAATGAGAAGGGATTAATTAGCATTCTTGTTGTGCGAGGCCCCTTGGGGAAGAGTGACCATAATATGGTAGAATTCTTTATTAAGATGGAGAGTGACACAGTTAATTTGGAAACTAGAGTCCTGAACTTAAGGAAAGGTAACTTCGACGGTATGAGGCGTGAATTGGCTAGAATAAACTGGCAAAGGATACTTAAAGGGTTGATGGTGGATAAGCAATGGCAAACAGTTAAAGATCACATGGATGAACTTCAGCAATTATACATCCCTGTCTGGAGTAAAAATAAAACGGGGAAGGTGGCTCAACCATGGCTAACAAGGGAAATTAAGGATAGTGTTAAAGCCAAGGAAGAGGCATATAATTTGGCTAGAAAAAGCAACAAACCTGAGGACTGGGAGAAATTTAGAATTCAACAGAGGAAGACTAAGGGTTTAATTAAGAGGGGGAAAATACAGTTCGAGAGGAAGCTTGCAGGGAACATAAAAACTGACTGCAAAAGCTTCTATAAATACGTGAAGAGAAAAAGATTAGTAAAGACAAACGTAGGTCCCTTGCAGTCGGATTCAGGTGAATTTATAATGGGGAACAAAGAAATGGAAAAGCAATTGAACAAATATTTCGGTTCTGTCTTCACGAAGGAAGACACAAATAACCTTCCGAATGTACTAGGGGACAGTGGGTCTAATAAGAAGGAGGAACTGAAGGATATTCTTATTAGGCGGGAAATTGTGTTGGGGAAATTGATGGGATTGAAGGCCGATAAATCCCCGGGGCCTGATAGTCTGCATCCCAGAGTACTTAAGGGATTGGCCCTAGAAATAGTGGATGCATTGGTAATCATTTTCCAACAGTCTATCGACTCTGGATCAGTTCCTATGGACTGGAGGGTAGCTAATGTAACACCACTTTTTAAAAAAGGAGAGAAAACGGGTAATTATAGACTGGTTAGCCCGACATCAGTAGTGGGGAAAATGTTGGAATCAATCATTAACGATGAAATAGCAGCGCATTTGGAAAGCAGTGACAGGATCGGACCAAGTCAGCATGGATTTATGAATGGGAAATCATGCTTGACGAATCTTCTGGAATTTTTTGAGGATGTAACTGGCAGAGTGGACAAGGGAGAACCAGTGGATGTGGTGTATTTGGACTTTCAAAAGGCTTTTGACAAGGTCCCACACAAGAGATTGGTGTGCAAAATCAAAGCGCATGGTATTGGGGCTAATGTACTGACGTGGATAGAGAACTGGTTGGCAGACAGGAAGCAGAGAGTCGGGATAAACGGGTCCTTTTCAGAATGGCAGGTAGTGACTAGTGGAGTGCCGCAGGGCTCAGTGCTGGGACCCCAGCTATTTACAATATACATTAATGATTTAGATGAAGGAATTGAGTGTAATATCTGCAAGTTTGCAGATGATACTAAACTGGGTGGAGATGTGAGCTGTGAGGAGGATGCTAAGAGGCTGCAGGGTGACTCTGAAGGTTAAGTGAGTGGGCAAATGCATGGTAGATGTAGTATAATGTGGATAAATGTGAGGTTATCCATTTTGGGGACAAAAACACGAAGGCAGAATATCAGAATGGCGGCAGATTAGGAAAAGGGGAGGTGCAACGAGACCTGGGTGTCATGGTTCATCAGTCATTGAAAGTTGGCATGCAGGTACAGCAGGCGGTGAAGAAGGCAAATGATATGTTGGCCTTCATAGTTAGGGGATTTGAATATAGGAACAGGGAGGTCTTACTGCAGTTGTACAGGGCATTAGTGAGGCCTCACCTGGAATAGTGTGTTCAGTTTTGGTCTCCTAATCTGAGGAAGGATGTTATTGCTATTGAGGGAGTGCAGCGAAGGTTCACCAGACTGATTCCAGGGATGGCTGGACTGTCATATGAGGAGAGACTGGATCAACTGGGCCTTTATTCACTGGAGTTTAGAAGGATGAGAGGGGATCTCATAGAAACGTATAAGATTTTGACGGGACTGGACAAGGTTAGATGCGGGAAGAATGTTCCCGGTGTTTGGGAAGTCCAGGGGACATAGTCTTAGGATATGGGGTTGGCCATTTAGGACTGAGATGAGGAGAAACTTCTTCACTCAGAGTTGTTAACCTATGGAATTCCCTGCCGTAGAGAGTTGTTGATGCCAGTTCACTGGATATATTCAAGAGGGAGTTAGATATGGTTCTTACAGATAAGGGGATCAAGGGATATGGAGAGAAGGCAGGAAAGTGGTACTGAGGGAATGATCAGCCATGATCTTATTGAATGGCGGTGCAGATTCGAAGGGCCGAATAGCCTACTCCTGCAGATATTTTCTGTTTCTAAACCCACTTTCCAGCTCTTGGTTCGTAGCCCTGTAGGTTACGGCACTTTCAGCACACATTCAAGTATCTTTTAAATGTGGTGAGGGTTTCTGCCTCCACCACCCTTTCAGGAGGTGAGTTCCAGGCCCCCACTACCTTCTGGGTGAAGACATTTCCCTCATATCTCCTCTAAACCTCCCCCAATTACTTTGAAGGGTTACGGACCTAGAGCTGGTAATTGGGATTAGACTCGATGACCTTTTGTTGGTCGGCGCAGATATAATGGTAAATACTGCAGGGAATAGAATACGGCCAGAGTGATCTTCTGGACTAGTTTTGATTGCCTGGATGGGTTGGAGAGGAATTTTCCCACATTTTTTTCTCCCTAAACTGGCCTGGGTTTTTATCTGGTTTTTGCCTCTCCCAGGAGATCACATGGCTCCAGTTGGGGTGGAGTCTAGATGTTTTTAGTATAAGGGGTGTTGCAGTGGTGGGGGGCAGACTGGTTGGGCTGGGTGCTCTTTGCCTTTCCGTCATTGTTCATGGGTTTGTACGTAACCTTTAGCGCTGCTGACGAAGGGCCGTGCGGCTCTTTGTCGGCCGGTGCAGACACGATGGGCCGAAATGGCCTCCTTCTGCGCTGTAAATTTCTATGTTTCTATGTATGTCCCCTGTTTGTTGACCCCTCTGCCAAGGGAAATAGGTCCTTCCTATCCATTTTATCCAGGCCCCTCATAATTTTATACACCTCAATCAGGTCTCCCCTCCGCCTCCTCTGATCCAAAGAAAACAGACCCAGCATCTCCAATCTTTCCTCATAGCCAAAATGCTCCAGTCCTGGCAACATTCTTGTAAATCTCCTTTGCACCCTTTCCAGTGCAATAACATCATTCCTGTAATGTGGCGACCAGAACTGCACACAGTACTCCAGCTGCGGCTGAACCAGTGTTTTATACAGTTCAAGCATAACCTCCTTGCTCTTGTATTCCATGCCTCGACTTATAAAGGCAAGTATTCCATATGCCTTCTTAACTACCTTATCTACCCAGCCTGCTAACTTCAGGGATCTGTGGATATGCACTCCAAGGTCCCTTTGTTCCTCTACACTTTTCAGTGTCATACCATTTAATGTGTATTCCTTTGCCTTTTTAGCCCTCCCCAAATCCATTACCTCACACTTGTCCGGATTGAATTCCATTTGCCACTGTTCCGTCTACCTGACCAGTACATTGATATCTTCCTGCAATCCGCAGCTTTCATTATTATCAACCAAACAGCCTATTTTAGTGTCATCTGCAAATTTCTTAATCATAACCCCAACATTCATGTCATTGATACATACCACAAAAAGCAAGGGACCCAGCATTGAGCCTTGCGGAACCCCACTGGTAACAGCCTTCCAGTCACAAAAATACCCATCAACCATTACCCTTTGCTTCCTGGCTCTGAGTCAATTTTGGATATCCAACTTGCCACTTTGCCTTGGATCCCATGCGCTTTTACTTTCGTGACCAATCTGCCATGTGGGACCTTATCAAAAGCTTTGCTAAAATCCATATACACTACATCATACACACTTCCCTCATCGACCCTCCTGGTTACCTCCTCGAAAAATTCAATCAAGTTAGTCAGACATGACCTTCCCTTAACAAATCCATGCCGGCTGTCCATGATTAATCCATGTCTTTCCAAATGAATATTTATCCTGTCCCTCAGGATTTTTTCCAATAATTTTCCATAGGTCTATCCCTTTTTCCCTTTTTAAACAAAGGTACAACATTAACAGTCCTCCAGTCCTCTGGCACCACACCTGTAGCCAGGGAGGACTGGAAAATGATGGTCAGAGCCTCTGCTATTTCCTTTTTTGTTTCTCTTAAACAGTCTGGGATACATTTCATCCGGGCCTGGGGATTTATCCGCTTTTAAAGCTGCTTCGCCCCTTAATACTTCCTCTCTCACTATGTTTATCTCATTTAATATTTCACACTCCTCCGTCCTCATTGCAAAGTCTGCATCACCTCTCCTTTTGTGAGAACGATGCAAAGTATTCATTAAGAATTCTACCCACGTCTTCTGCCTCCATACACAGATTTCCTTTGTGGTCCTTCTCTAGTTATCCTCTTGCTCTTAATGTATTTATAAAACATCTCTGGGTTTTGTCTGATTTTACTTGCCAACATTCTTTGCTTTCTTGATATCTTTTTTAATTGCACCCCTGCACTTCTTATACTCCTCTCGAGTCTCTGCAGTATTGAGTTCTTGGAATCTGTCATAAGTTTCCCTTTTTTTCTTTATCTTACCCTGTATGTCCCTTGACATCCAGGGGGCTCTGGATTTGTTAGCCACACCCTTCTTTTAAAAAAAAAAGGGAACATACCTGCTCTCTATCCTCAGGAACTCCTTGAATGCCTCCACTGCTCTGACACTGATTTACCATCAAATAGCCGTTTCCAGTCCACCTTGGCCAAATCCCATCTCAGCTCAGCAAAATTGGCTTTACCCCCAATTGAGAACATTTCTTTCTGGTCCACCTTTGTCCTTTTCCATAATGACCCTAAATCTTACTGAATTATGATCACTTACACCAAACTGCTGTCCCACTGATACCCCTTCAACCTGCCCCTCTTCATTCCCCCAAACCAAGTCCAGAACTGCCCCCTCCCTTGTTGGGCTTGTTACATACTGGCTAAAGAAGTTCTCCTGAATGCATTTTAGGAATTCCACACCCTGTGTACCATTCACACTGCTTTTTTCCCAGTTAATATTAGGGTAGTTGAAATTCCCCACTATTACAGCTCTATAGTTTATGCACTTCGCAGCAATTTGCCCACATATTTGTTCTTCTATCTCCTTCTGACTGTTTGGTGGTCTACAGTACCAGTAGTGTGATCGTCCCTTTTTTGTTCTACAATTCAACCCATATGACCTCATTTGATGATCCCTCTAACATATCATCCCTTCTCACAGCTGTAATTGCAATGAGGACAGCGTGGAGGCCACGACCTACGAGAAACCACCGGGCCCATAAAAGGAGCGGAGGTGCAGCGGCCCAGGAACAGTGGGGAGGATGTTTCAGGGAGCAGCGCGAGCTGGTGCAGGAGGGCGACGACTTCGAGAAGGGCGGCTGGACTGGACGTTACCAAAATCAAGGTCGTTGATTGGAGCATGGGCAGGTACAAGCAGGAGAGGCGGCAAGCAGCAGAGGAGTGGCGAGAGATTGTTGAGCGACGTGATCGGGGCCCAGGAGAGGTGAGAGTTTGGGGCCCAAAAGAGGCGAGGGCCCAGGGGCAGCACGGGCCAACCCACACTACGATATGTGTGCACCTAGGTCCGTGCAGCAGAGCTGGTCTCCAGTCGCCTTGGTTAATCCTTGCCACTGGAACAAGACCTAGCTCTGTCAAGCCCGTGTGGTGGCTGGTGTGCAATGGTCATCACAAGTTAAAAAAATCCACGCACAGACATCTGCCACCCCTCAATATGTAGTTCGGGACCTGATGTCAGGTCTTTTATTGAAACACCTGTGAACTCATCCCTTTTTTGGTGTAGAAGTAAGTCATCCTCGATACAAGGGACCGCCTAAGAATTGTTTCTTTAATTAATACTGTGACCCCCCCTCCTTTTTTTACCCCCCTCTCTATCCCGTCTGAAAACCCTGTAACCAGGAATGTTGAGCTGCCATACTTGTCCTTCTTTCAGCCATGTCTCAGTAATAGTTATAATATCGCACTGCCAAGTGTCTATCTGTGCTCTCAGCTCATCTGGCTTATTTCCTATACTCCTTGCATTGAAGTATATACCATTTAGTGGTGCCAAACTCCCTTGTTATCTATTTTCCAGCCCTTGTTTCCTGTCTTCCAAATTCACTTTCTACTTTTCTGCTGCCCAATTCTAGCTTTACTTCTCTCCCCTTTGAATCTATTCTCTGGTTCCCATCCCCCTACCAAGCTAGTTTAAACCCTCAACAGCACTAGCAAACCCTCTCATAAGGATACTGGTCCCCGCCTCTGTTGAGGTGCAACCCGTCTGGCTTGTACAGGTCCCACCTCCCCCAGAAACGGTCCCAATGCCTCAGGAAACTAAAGCCCTCCCGCCTGCACCCTCTCTCCAGCCACGTATTCATCTTCTCTATCCTCCTATTTCTGTACTCACTAGCTCGTGGCACCGGGAGTAATCCGGAGACTACTACCTTTGAGGTCCTGCTTTTTAATTTCTGTCCTAGCTCCAGAAACTCTGCCTGCAGGACCTCATCCCTCTTCCTACCTACGTGATTGGTACCGATATGGACCATGACCTCTGGCTGTTCACCTTCTCATCCCAGAATGTATTACAGCCGCTCGGTGACATAATTGACCCTGGCACCAGGGAGGCAACATACCATCCTGGAGTCATGTCTGCGGCCGCAGAAACACCTGTCTGCTCCCGACTATCGAATCCCCTACCACTATTGCGCTTCCATTCTTCTTCCTCTCCCCCTGTGCAGATGAGCCACCCGTGGTGCTGTGGACTTGGCTCTGGCTGCACTCTCCAGAGGTACCATCGCCCTCACCAGTATTTAGAACAGAATACTGGTTGGAGAACAAGATGCACTCAGTGGACTCCTGCCCTACCTGCTTAGTCCTCCTCTTCTGTCTGGTGGTCACCCACTTCCTCTCCGCCTGCACAGTCTTTAGCTGCGGGGTGACCACCTCTAGAAATGTACTTTCCACAAAATTCTCAGCCTCGCGGATGCACCGCAGGGAGTCCGGCCGCCGCTCAAGCTCCAAAACCCGGCGCGAGTTGCTGCAGCTGGAGACACCTTCTGCACACACGGTCGTCCAGGCTATGCGAAGTGCCCAGGGCTTCTCACATGCCACAGGATATGCTCTCCACGGGACTGAGCTGCTCTGCCATGCCTCTAGTTATCTGACTAAGAAATAAACTTAAAACTACAAGACAAAAACACTCACCGGCTACTCATCAACCAGCTGTTTCCCTTGAGCCAATGTCACACTTCCGATTTTTGCCTCTGTTGTAACACAAAGCACGACAAATAGTGTGGACAAAAAGCTGTAAGTCCTTACCTGAATTCCCACTCTTTCCAAATAAACCACTCTGTTTAAGTCCACTCCGTATAACACTGCTTTGTGCAGACCACTCTGTGCTCTGAAAAACTGTTGACTTTTATACTCAAGAGCTTCACCCCACCCAATTTACAAGTGTTGACTCAGCTCCCCTATTCTGTGATTAACACCTATTCAAGACAAACATTTACAGCTGACTGACAGTTAATTGCCACTGGCAAGTAACTTCTGTTAACTAGTTTTAAAATTCTAGGTTTAAATCAAAATGTTAAACTAGATTTCACTATGCACAGCTTCTACTTACCCAATACTTACCAGAAATTCCCACTCTTTCCAAATTCTCAAATAAACCACTCCGTTTAACTCCACTCCGTTTAAGACCTCTCTGTGCAGATCACTTAATATGATCAGAATGTTGTACATAGTTCAAATTATAGTAGGTAATTCATAGTCAGAGTAACGCACTATCATAGCAGCTTACATCTCAATTTAAGACCGCACTGTGTAGACTACTTGTGATGTATTTTACATAAAATAGGGGAAAAACAACAAAAAATCCAAGCTGCTCAGTACTGATTTTGCATTGTCTATGTTCCCTGAGTCGAAATGACATGTTAACTACAAATAGCCCCAACACATTACACTTTACTCACAATCTTCAATAGTACAATAGTTCAGGGCACAATATCCAGCAGTGCTAAAGGTACTTGAATCAGTTGCTATGAAAACATGAAGCAGACGAAAGGAGAGAAAGAATCGTATTGACCTTCTGACTCACAAATTTTTTGAAAGGTAGAACCCCCTAAGAATGGGAAGCCTTGATATTAAAAATCTGTATTCTGTGTGCAACGCCAGGAAAAGAAAAATCTCACTTTAATGACATTTTGAGTTTGATCTTTACAAAGAATATTGATATATTTCTGAAGTAGACTGGAATCATTAAAAATTTATAGAACAGGGACTGAGGCAAAGTCAGTTTGGTTATCTGTAAAACAGCATCGGACTGGAACTCATTCCCATCGATACCAACATCAGCTGTTCCAGCATTTCAGATTCAAGTGTCATGGAACCATCAAAATCGCAGCTTCATTACAGTTTCTATTTAAAATCGCTCGAGAGATTGAAGGTCAGATCTGCAGGCCCAGCCTCTGTAACAAACTCATTTTACCATCTGTCGTCATTCTCTTAACGTAAAGCTTCAGTATTTGTTTACAAGGAAAAAGTACAAGCTTACATTCTGATGCTTTAGTCAGATGGAGCCACTCTGGGATTCTGTACATCCAACTTGCCTTTGGTCTAGTCACATTCCAAGTTAGGTTAAAATTGACCATGGTGTGTCAGATGTCCAAAGGTAATAGTGACAAATACAGTTCTCCCAACACAAATTATACAGGTAAACGGAACACTTCCTTGATTACAAGTAAGCCCAGTAGAAAGTAATTTTGTGTTTCCCATGATTGGTCCTTGACAAGGCCTTAATGAGCAGCAAGTAGCTTTTCTTTCAGTGCTGAGATGAGCAGAAATGTTTTCACGCAGTGAGTTATGATGATCTGGAATGCACTGCCTGAAAGGTTGGTGGAAGCAGATTCAATTGTAACTTTCAAAAGGGAATTGGATAAATAGTTGAAAGGAAAAATTTTGCAGGGCTAAGGGGAAAGAGCAGGGGAGTGGGACTAATTGGATAGCTCTTTCAAAGAGCCAGCACAGGCAAAATGGGCCGAATGGCCTCCTCCTGCGCTGTATCATTCTATGAAGTGCAATAATGCTGTACACACAAAGGTTTTAAATTGTCCTCTCTGCTCTCTTCCTTCCCCCTCCAAGGAGACAACTATGTATGCACAAATTTACAAAATCACATACTTGTGATTTATTTGTACTTGGGCATAAGATGCTCGATATAAATGTAACTACACCTTGAAAATACACTCGCTTTATTCAAAATAAAATTCTAGGTGAGATGATGGCCAAAATATATATATATTTTTTAAATGCAAGAGTTGCTTTAAATATTGTGCAAAATCTGAACTTTGTTACCACATATACAACCAAGGCTCCTATGATGTCTCTGAATAAGACCAGTATGGTCTTGAATCAAGAACATCCCAGCTTCAATCCCAGATCTGTAGCGGTAGGTAGGTAATATTTTCCCCATGAGACACACACTCAACATGATACCACACTGGTGATTGATAAACGTTCAAACCCCATTTGCAGCTGAAAGCTAACTATATTGCATTGATTTTTAACAGTCATTCAAGGCAATTTTCAAAACAGTAAACACACTGACAAATTTAAAAAAAACCACATGGTGATATCAGTAGATTGGAGAACAGTCCTGCAAATCCATCTGAAAGAAAATGGGATTAAATTATGAAAACTTTGAAGAGGGCTTGACAGGGTTGATGCTGAGTGGCTGTTTCCCCTGGATAGAGTCCAGAACTAGGGTTCATAGTCTACGATTAAGAGGTCGGCCATTTAGCATTGAGATGAGGAGAAATTTCTTTACTCAGAGGCATGTGAAACTTTGGAAATCTCTACCCCACAGGGCTGTGGATGCTCAGTCTTTGAGTATATTCAAGACTGGGATTGATCGATTTTTTGGCACTAAGGGGATCAAGGGATATGGGGATACGGTGGGAAAGTGGAGTTGATGCAACAGTTCAGCCATGATCTTATTCAATGGCTTGAGGAACTGTATGGCCTACTCCTGTGCCCATTTCTTTCTTATGCTTGTTTTGCCAATCTTGTCCTGTGGGGATGCAACTGCACAGCACAAAACTAGCCATAATTCTTGTTCAGAAATGATCAACTCTCAGGAGCAACAAAATACAGCATTGTGTGATGACAAGCATGCGTGAAATAGAAATTAATTTAAAATTAATTTAACCCGTGACAAAAGAAATCTCTTGCCACCATCGGTTGTGTAAGCACTAAATGTAAAGAGTTGGGAAGGAGGCCTATATGGGATTTCTCCAATCATTTAGGGCTAAAAAATAATCTCTGGCCAGGATGCAAAATGGGCGGTATCGGATCGGCCACACAGTGCCTGATATTCAGTTTCATTGATTGCATAATGGGCGGCCAATCCAATGCTGCCCATTTCTAGGCCTAAGACTTTAAAGTAGTTGGATTATTTTTAAAAATGATTGTAAAATATAGTATCATCTCCTAGAAGGCACCCTCCAGACTAATTGCATTCACGACCCTATCCTGTAACACATGATAATGGTTTGTTCACCATTGTCGATGATGACAGTCTAGGATTAACCTCTAATTAATACAGGTTGGGGCTTCTCATATCACTGCAATGTTCTGATTTTCCAGAAGATTGTTCTCCCACACACGGCATGGAATATCAGATTGACCCGAGGGCTGATCTTCCTTTGATTTCCTTCAGCCTCTCTTTCCTTTGGTTAGCTGGCTATGACTTGCTTCAAGTTTGCTCAAGCAAAACTTACTTTAAACTGCTTCCAATGCGGTTTTGGATAGTATAATGCATCGGAAAAATTTATCCAATCCAGCTGTAGGCAAAATAGTGGCCCTGCTGAAAGTAAGCTAGGAGAATTCCTATACTAGTGTTTCTGTACCATAAATCCAATGAAAGCATATCACCCTGTTAAATCAGCTTGTGCAACTTATAATAAAACAATTAATTAAGTCATTTATTTGAGGAACCTATGATCCACTTTCAAGGAAGAAAGCTGCACCATAAGGAGTCATATTGCCAAGAGCTATGGGAAGTAGTGATCTGACTATGGATTCACATATACACGGTGCAATTTGGGACTGTAGTTTACATACTGATAGGTTTGCCAGTCACAAAACACACAATGTTAAAATTGGTTACTGCTAGCTATTTCTGCAAACCGCACATGAATACACATCTTAGACTAGTGTGGCTTGATTGCTGTCATTGTATTTGGATGGGTATCTAACCAACAATTCTTTCAAAGTGTTTGAAAAAGGTCAAATCATATAATTCAAGTACAAGTATCCTGAGGAGCAGTTTATATGTTTGTTTGATGGCTATATTCCTGTGCGAAAATGCTGTGGATATGGATAACCGCCTAATCAAGTGAAGAGGTGCACCGATTTTAATGCCTCTTTGTTTTGGGATATTGTCAAAAGAATTTGGAGCTATATTGGCTTATATTTAGTACTTCATTGGTTGTAAAGCGCTTTGAGATGTTCAGTGGTCATGAAAGGCGAGTCTTTTTATTATATCTCAGGTGGTATTTCCTAAAGACTGCAGTCAATCTGGAGCCAACAGGCATACAAGGCTAGTCAGAGGCTGCTGTGGTACCCAGCTCACAGAAAAAGCACACTGCAGTCCTGAATGTCAGGAAGTGACATGCTGGACAATTCAACGCTCCCACCCCATGCCTATATAACTTAAGTGTCTGTCTGTTTGTGGTGGGCATGGCCTGCACAGTTGATCTCCAACATCCAGAGACAACACCATGGGCTCCATATTACAAAAAGGATATAAAAGCACGGGAGAAAGTGCAAAAAAGATTTCCAAGGATGGTATCAGAACTGAGGGATTGTAACGATCAGGAAAGACTGAACAGGCTGGGGCACTTTTCTCTAGAACAGAGAAGGCTGAGGGGTGCTCGAGTAGAGGTCTTTAAATTATGAAGGGGTTCAATAGGATAGACATTGGGATATTTCCACTGTGGGAGGGAGGGGGAGGTGATTGGAGGGGAGTCCAAAACTAGAGGCTATAAATATAAGATAGACACTAATAAATCCAATAAGGAATTCAGAAGAAACGTTTTTACCCGGAGAGTGGTGAGAATGTGGAATGTACTACCACATGGAGTATTTGAGACAAATAGAATAGATGCATTTTAGGAAAAACTAGATAAACACATGAAGTGAGATGAAGTAAAGCAGCTTCTGTGGAGCATAAATACCAACATAGACCTGTTTCTGTGCTGTAAGTTCTATGTAATTCAATGGTGCAAAGTGGGCAGAGATTCACCAGGTCAGAATGTCCACCCATTTTCTGCTACTGGGCACTCAATTCCCACTGCTACAATGGACGCCCAGCAGTGGAACATCTATACCACAGCGCTGGAGCCCCTTTTTCAGTGTGAGTAAAATGCCAGATTTGTCTTGGATGAGAATAAAATACATTTTAATGACCCCATTTTGAAGAAGTTGTTTTTTTAACAACAAAGTTATTGCTAATTAGTCTTCTTGTTTTATCTCGTTTTCCCACCAATGTTCTAACCTCTTCACCTGAAGGCACTTGCTCTTGCTGGGGATGGTCAGTGTACACCATCAGGCTTCGGCTAGCTTCCTCAGTGCCAATCGTGGCTCAGTGGGTAGCACTCTCACCCGAGTCAGAATGCTGTGGGTTTGAGCCCCACTCCAGATATTTAATCCAGACTGACCCTCCCAGTGCAGTACTGCACTGTCATACTTGCCGTCTTTCGGATGAGACTTTAAACAGAGGCCACGTCTCTCCTCTCAGGTGGACATAAAAGATCCCATGGCACTATTTTGAAGAGGAACAGGGGTGTTATCCCTAGTGTCCAAGGCCAATATTTATCCCTCAACCAACATCACTCAAACAGATTTATCTGATTATCACATTTTTGTTTGTGGGAGCTTGCTGTGCGCAAAATGGCTGCCACGTTTCCTGCATTACAACATTGACTGCACTTCAAAAGTACTTCATTGGGTGTAAAGCACTTGGGACGTGAAAGGCACTATATAAAATGCAAGTCCTTTTCTTTCCTCATTTCTTCACGAGCTCAATGCTGACTTCACCAGCCATTTGTACAGCAGGAAATCACTGAATCACAACCAAGATCAGGAACTCTGACTTCTTGGAGTCACTTTTAAAAATAAACATAAATACTGTAATGTATTTCTGTCATAAAGAAAGCTAATCAGGAATGATGCGGGACACTGCCGCCCATTAAAAGATTTTCTGATTTTGTTGGACATATTAAAATAGATGGTGATGGTTTGAAATAGGAAACTAAGTACACAATCGAGCTGCAGATTCTTGGTTTAATGTTTATTAACCTTTTGAAATATAGGTCAGCATCTGTAGAGCAACAAATTACACCCGCGAGGAAGAAATGAGTTTATATTTATATATTAAATCAGCAGGCGGGATCCAATATTTATTCAATCAAAAAGTTATTCAATTAGAAATCAATGTGCCCTGGTAATAATATAGTTTTTAAAAATCAACTGTTGCATATACTAAATCAGCTCCAACCAGAAGAAAGTTCAATTCATGTGGAACATTATGCTTGATAATTGTCTCATGACTCAATGTACACAGAAGGAAAGGCTAATGTTTGCCTTTTCAGTTGAATTTTTGAGTCATAACGAGGGTAGTTCAACTTCCTTAATATTGACTGGGATAGAAGGTATAGAGGGAGCAGAATTCTTAAAATGCATTCAGGAGAACTTTTTTTTAGCCAATATGTAGGAAGCCTAACAAGAGAGGGGGCAGTTCTGGACTTGGTTTTAGGGAGTGAAGCTGGGCAGGTGGAAGGGGCATCAGTGGGGGAGCATTTTTGTGGTAGTGATCATAATTCAGTTAGATTTAGGGTATAGAAAAGAGCTAAGATAGACCAGGGATAAAAATTCTCAATTGGGGAAGTGCTAATTTTCCAAAGCTGAGATGTGATTTAGCCAATGTGGACAGAAACAGCTACTTGAAGGTGTCAGAGCAGTGGGTGGCATTCAAGGAGGAGATAGCGAGGGCTCAGAGTCAGTACGTTCCCTTAAAGAAAAAGTGTGGGACAACAAAGCTAGAGCCCCCTGGATGTCAAAGGGCATACAGAGTAGGATAAAGATAAAAAGGGAAGCCTACAACAGATACAGGGCTCAATACTGCAGAAACCCTAAAGGAGTATAGAGAGTGCAGCAGTGAAATTAAAAAGGAAATTAGGAAAGCAAAGATAGAGCATGAATAAATATTGGCAAATAAAATCACCCAAAGATATTTTATAAATACATTAAGAGCAAGAGGATAACTAAAGAAAGAGTAGGGCCTATTAAAGACTATAAAGGTAACGTATGTGGAGGCGGAAGACGCAAATATGATTCTTAATTAATTCTGTGGTTTGTTTTCACAAAAGAGGGGGACGATGCAGATATTGCAATCAGGGAGGAGGCGTGTGAAATATTAGATGAAATAAACATAGAGAGGGAGGAAGTATTACGGGGTTTAAAAGTGGATAAATCTCCAGGCCTGGATGAAATGTATCCCAGGCTGTTAAGAAAAGCAAGAGAGGAAATAGCAAAGGCTCTGACCATCATTTTCCAATCCTCTCTGGCCACAGGTGTGGTGCCGGAGGACTGCTAACGTTGTACTGTTGTTTAAAAAGGAAGGGATAGACCGAGTAATTACAGGTCAGTCAGCCTAACCTCGGTGGTGGGAAAATTATTGTAACAAATTCTGAGGAACAGGATAAATCTTAATTTAGAAAGACACTGATTAATCAAAGACAGTCTGCATGGATTTGTTAAGGGAAAGTCGTGTCTGACTAACTTGATTGAATTTTTTGAGAAGGTAACCGGGGGGGGGGGGGTTCGATGAGGGTAGTGCGTTTGATGTAGTGTATATAGATTTGAGCAATATTTTTGACAAGGTTCCACATAGCAGACTGTTGACAAA
Source organism: Pristiophorus japonicus (assembly GCF_044704955.1). NCBI lineage: Eukaryota > Metazoa > Chordata > Chondrichthyes > Pristiophoridae > Pristiophorus > Pristiophorus japonicus. Next base: position 313,652,344 of record NC_091977.1, read on the forward strand.
AGTAAAAGCCCATGGGATCCAAGACAAAGTGGCAAGTTGGATCCAAAATTGGCTCAGAGGCAGGAAGCAAAGGGTAATAGCTGATGGGTGTTTTTGTGACGAGAAGGCGGTTTCCAGTGGGGTTCTGCAGGGCTCGGTACTAGGTCCCTTGCTTTTTGTAGTATATATCAATGATTTGGACTTGAATGTAGGGGGTATGATTAAGAACTTTGCCGATGATACAAAAATTGGCTGTGTGGTTGATAATGAAGAAGAAAGCTGTGGACTGCAGGAAGATATCAATGGACTGGTCAATGGGTAGAACAGTGGCAAATTAAATTCAACCCTGAGAAGTGTGAGGAAATGCATTTGGGGAGGGCTAACGAGGAAAGGGAATATACAATAAATGGTAGGACACTAAGAAGTGTAGAGGAACAGAGGGACCTTGAAATGCATATCCACAGATCCCTGAAGGTAGCAGGACAGGTAGATAAAGGTGGTTAAGGTGGCATACGGAATACTTGCCTTTATTAGCTGAGGCATAGGAATACAAGAGCAGGGAGGTTATGCTTGAACTGTATAAAACACTAGTTAGGCCACAGCTAAAGTACTGCGTACAGTTCTGTTACCACATTACAGGAAATATATGATTGCACTAGAGAGGGTACAGAGGGGATTTACGAGGACTGGAGAATTTTAGCTATGAGGAAAGATTGGATAGGCTGGGGTTGTTTTCGTTGGAACAGAGAAGGCTGAGGAGAGACCTAATTGAGATGTATAAAATTATGAGGGGCCTAGATAGGATAGGAAGGACCTATTTCCCTTAGCAGAGGGGTCAATAATCTGGGGGTACAGATTTATAATAAGTGGTAGGAGATTGAGAGGGGATTTGAGGAGAATTTTTTTCACCCAGAGGGTGGTGTAGGTCTGGAACTCTCTGCCTGAAAGGGTGGTAGAGGCAGAAGCCCTCATAGCATTTAAAAAGTACTTGTATATGCACTTGAAGTGCCGTAACCTACAAGGCCTGGACCAAGAGCTGGAAAGTGGGATTAAGCTGGGTAGCTCTTTGTCGGCCGGCACGGACACGATGGGACGAATGGCCTCCTTCTGTGCTGTAAATTTCTATGATTCTATGATTCATACCTAAAATGTGACTGGAGGTGGAGGTGAGGAAAATAAAACACACAAATTATAAGCATTACAGTCACTGATGCTTACCAAAGTAACTAAATAAATTTTTTTTGTGGTAGAATGCTTTACAAAATGGGACATTTTCATATGTGCACTAGGTCTCCACCTTCAGCTCCCCTCATTTTCACCATTCGTGGCAGTCTCGCTTAACTCAAAAGGTTGCGGGTTCAAGTCTCCCTGTGGACTTGAGCCCACAATCTAGGCTGACAATTCATTGCAGTACTGAGGGAGTGCTGCATTGTTGGAGGTGTCTTCTTTCAGATGAGATGTTAAATAGACACCTGCCTGCTCAGGCAGACGTAGAAGATCCCCTAGCATGATTTGGAGCAGGGAACACCACAGAACACAGATAATCTGGCCGTTTATTCATTTGCTATATGTGGGACCTAGCTGTGTGTAAATCGGCTGCCATATTTTCCCACATAACAATAGGGACCGCAATCAAAAGAAATCCGTTGGTTGCAAGATGCTTTGAAGATAGGTGCTATATAAATGCAAGTTCTTTCTTTCTAGCATGCTGTCCTTGGTAACTGCATCCATGACCACAAAGCCAACATCAGCTCGTATGACTCCGACAGCCAGCTCTATTTTGCACCTCTACAAACAACTCCAAGGCACTATTGCCATACTTTGACCACCTGTTCTACATTAAGTCCTTCATAAGCCAAAATTTCCTTCAGCTCAATACTGAAAAAGCGAAGGCGTCTGCTTCAACTTCCACCAGCCTTCAGTATGTATTTCAATCCAAAGGCTCTGGAGATGCTGCTGACATTCCTGAGCAGGGGAGTTCTCCCCAGTGTCATGGTCGATAATTATCCCTCAACCAACATAACTAAATAACACAATATCTGGTCATTATCTCATTGTGGTATGTGGGATCTTACTATGCACAATTTGGCTGCCTTGTTTCCTACATTACAACAGTGACTACACTTCAAAAGTACTTCATTAGCTGTAAATGCGCTTTGGAATGTCCTGAGGCCAAGAAAGCCGCCATATAAATGCAAGTCTTTCATTCCTTTTGATCTAGGAGGTGGTATTGTACATTATGCTAAAGAGCAGCAGATTACACATCATCCAGTTCTCGCACACGTACTAATGCCTTGGTCAGTACAGTTTAATTAGCACACAAGATGAAGGCCCGAAAAATGACTAATTTCCAGAAATAGATTTTATCACCTACACCATTTCGCATCCCCTTTAGGCACTTATTACTAGAACATGGACTATCTTATTCCTTCAATCAGAATTATGGGCCAGTCTAAACTGTAGATCTTATGGCAGGACTTATTCCCTGCAGCTCAATGGAGAGACCTGGGTGACCCCGAATTTGGGCCTCATTTCCACGTGCTGGCAAGCCGGCAGTACGCCGGCAAAGCGGGCCGCTGTGATGCTCAGGTAAGTGAGGGGTTGCTGCGATTAAGGGCAAAGGGAGGTTGCAGTGGCAATTGCAGGGGAGTGTAGAAACGGCGATAGGGGTTAATGGTGGCAATTGGACGGAGGTGGAGCTGGGGTGTGGTGACTGACAGTGTCCCACCTTTTTTGGAATTGGGGTCTGAAGCAGCAATCCCGCTCCTCCTGGCTCCACATTCAGGTAAATAAATGTTAAAAACAGGCCTTATTAGTTGCAGCCGAACCGGAAATCCCTTTAAGGGCCGTATGTAGGCCTGGTGTTCCTGAGTGCAGGCACTGGCTGCCTCAGGTCGAACCAATCTTGCAGCGGGGGCCTCAAAGAGGCTTTAGAACCCTTACTTGTATATGCACAGGGGCCTAATGCCGATTTCAGGCATGGGCACTCCACGCCAAATCTTTGGCTACCAATATGGTGGGCAGCGCACCTCTGGCTTGTAATGAGTGTGCACTTCCTGCCCACCATATTGGAGGCTTAAGAGGCCAGTTAGAGCCCAAAAAATGGGTGCAGTGCAGCAAAATTGCTAGGCTCATAATTCTTCGTAACCCACTGAGACCTTGATTGCATTAGTACATCAGAAATGTTAAAAAAAACATGCTTAGAACACAAGAAACAGGAGCAGGAGTAGGGCATATCGCCCCTCGAGTCTTCTCCGCCATTCAATAAGATCTTGGCTGATCTTCCACCTCAACTACACTTTCCCGCCCTATCCCGATAGCCCTTGATTCCCTTCAAATTGTTTTTTTAACAAAGTGTTATCAAAAAACTGATTTGGCTCCATATATTTTTCTAAATCTATTCTACACCATATCATATTCTTTATTTGAATACATTGGGAAGTATGAAATTGCCGAATAAAACAACAAAGCTTATCCGTGACCTGTGGAGGGAGCTTTAAGTAACGGCCAATGTCTTGTCAGGAAATGAATCAAGTCAAACAAATGTCACTTAGTAGTGGGTGGAAAGAACAGCTTTTGTTTAGAGAACTTCCAGATTTTACAGGAGCACTAACTGAAGATGATTTTTTATAACAATCTGATTCATTTGTTGTCTGTATTCTTCCTAGTTTTATGATACTGCTGTAATAGATGATTGCTCAATAATTTAACTGATTAGGTCGCTTATTACCCAAGGTTACTGTTGACCCCTAGCATTTCTGTTTAATAAATGGTAAATGCCAATTTGAGAGAGATTTTAAAATGTCAATGAAATCATCTCAGGACTTCTTGATTATTATTTATGCCGGAAGCTTCAGGCCATTTGGCCCATGAATGATCTAAGGCAAAGGTGTTGCTGAACGACAAACCACCAGTTAATCACGGTGGTGCTCGAATGCCAATTGTTCTTGAGAAGAAAAATAAGTTACTGAAAACTTTTTGGGCCCAAGTTTCGGGCCGCGCCTAGAACGTCGCAGCCCCGACCTGGACGCCCGTTTTTCGCGCCACAAAGTGCGCCTAAAAAAAAAACTTAGATTCTCCGGCTCCCTGCTGGTCCTCTGGAGCCGGGTGCGGCGCAGCACAAGCTGTAGGGGGCGGAGCTAGGTCTCTGCGCTGAAAACAGTGCAGGGACCTCTGCACATGCGCGCTACATACAGTGGGCACGCATGTGCAGTAGCTCCAAGCACCCAAAACTGTGTGGGAGGGGCCCGAAGCACGCAGCCCCTAGCCCAGGCCGAATGGCCTCACTGGGGTTGCGTGCATAAGGCTGCCTCCCATGCCCAACTCCTGCTTCCTCCCGACCCGACCCCCGCACCCGGACCCCGACACCGACCCATATATATTTAAACCTGTAAATACCTTATTTAACCACCAGAGGGTTCATGCCCTGGAGTCTCAAGGGATCCCACAATCTCTTGGGAGCACCTGTACATAAGGAGGCCTCACAGACTGGAAAGGCACTCTGGAGACCTGAATAAAGGACTACGGTCACACATTACTTTGAGCTCAGTGTGTCTGGTCAGATTCTTTATGCAAGACATAACAACTGACGACGATATACAGATAATGAACCCCACCGCAATAATGCGGAGAACCGTGGGCATCCTGGAGAAATCTTCGGAGGGAGATGATTGGGAAACCTTCGTGGAGCAACTCGACCAATACTTTGTGGCCAATGAGCTGGAAGGAGAAGCGAACGCTGCCAAACGAAGGGATATCCTCCTCACCGTTCGCGGGGCACCAACGTATGGCCTCATGAAAAATCTGCTTGCTCCAGCGAAACCACAGAGAAGGCGTACGATGATTTGTGCACACTGGTCCGGGAGCATCTAAACCAGAAGGAAAGCGTTCTGATGGCGAGGTACCAGTTCTACACATAGAGAAAGGACTGATGGCCAGGAAGTGGTGAGCTACGTCGCCAAGCTAAGACACTTTGCAGGACATTGCGAATTTGAAGGACACTTGGAGCACATGCTCAGGGACTTCTTTATACTTGGCACTGGCCATGAAGTAATACTTTGCAAACTTTTGACTGTAGAGACCCCAACCTTGAGTAAAGCCATAGCGATAGCTCAGGCGTTCATCGCCACCAGTGACAATACCAAACAAATCTCTCAGCACACGAGTGCTGCTGCAAGTACGGTGAACAAAGTAACATTGTTTTCGAATCGTAGTGTACAGGGCAGGACTCACATGCCTGCAGCTGCACGTCCGCAGATGTCTCATGAGTCCACCATTAAGGGTGGTGAATGCAAGGCCATTAACACCTTTGTTGGCGCTGTGGAGGTGATCATCGTTTCCATTCATGCCGCTTCAAAGGATACCTTTGCAAGGGCTGTGGAACAATGGGACACCTCCAACGTATGTGCAGGCGAGCTGCAATCTTGCTAATCCTGCAAACCACCATGTTGCAGAGGAGGACAGATCCACGGGGGATCACGACGAACCAGAGCCTCAGACTGAGGAGGCAGAGGTATATGGGGTGCACACATTTACAACAAAGTGACCCCGATAAAGCTGAAGATTGAATTAAATGGACTCCCGGTGTCCATCGAGCTGGACATGGGCGCAAGCCAGTCCATAATGAGCAAAATGACTTGATAAATTGTGGTGCAGCAAGGCCTCAAGTCTAGTCCTGACTCCCATTCGTACTAAACTGAGAACGTACACAAAGGAACTGATTCCTGTAATTGGCAGTGCTACCGTAAAGGTCTCCTACGATGGAGCGGTGCACAAATTACCACTCTCGGTGGTACCGGGCGATGGCCCCACCCTGTTCGGCAGGAGCTGGCTGGGAAAGATACGCTGGAACTGGGATGATGTCCGAACACTCTCGTCCGTCAACGACACTTCATGTGCCCAGGTCTTAAACAAGTTCCCCTCGCTGTTCGAACCGGGTATCGGGAATTTCCAAGGAGCAAAAGTGCAGATCCATTTGATTCCGGGGGCACGACCCATCCATCACAAGGCAAGAGCGGTACCGTACATGATGAGAGAGAGGGTGGAGAGGGGCTGGACCAGCTGCAATGAGAGGGCATCATTTCGCCGATCAAATTCAACGAATGGGCCAGTCCATTTGTTCCAGTCCTCAAGGAAGACGGCACCATCAGAATCTGTGGTGATTACAAAGTAACTATCAATCGTTTCTCCCTGCAGGATCAATACCCATTACCAAAGGCAGACGACCTATTTGCGACGCTGGCGGAAGGAAAAACATTCACGAAGCTGGACTTGACCTCGGCCTACATGACGCAGGAGCTGGAGGAATCATCGAAGGGCCTCACCTGCATCAACACGCACAAAGGTCTCTTCATTTACAACAGATGCCCATTTGGGATTCGATCAGCCGCGGCGATATTCCAGAGGAACATGGAAAGCTTGCTGAAGTCGGTCCCGTGCACCGTGGTCTTCCAGGACAACATCTTGGTTACAGGTCAGGACACTGTTGAGCATCTGCAAAACCTGGAGGAGGTTCTTAGTCAACTTAATCGTGTGGGGCTCAGGTTAAACCTGAAGTGGAGTTCCTGGGGAGAAGAATTGTGACGGACGGCATCAGGCCCACCGATTTGAAGACGGAGGCAATCAAGAACGCTTCGACACCACAGAACGCGACGGAGCTGCGGTCGTTTCTAGGACTCCTGAACTACTTTGGTAACTTCTTACCGGGTCTTAGCACACTGTTAGAACCACTGCACTCTTTACTGCGTAAAGGAGATGAATGGACATAGGGTAAAAGCCAAGAAAATGGAAACTGTTATGTTCAAACAAATTGCTTGTGCTGTATGATCCATGTAAGCGTTTGGTACTAGCATGTGATGCGTCGTCATACGGTGTCGGGTGTGTATTGCAACAAGCTAATGAATCTGGGAAATTGCAACCGGTTACTTATGCATCCAGAAGTCTGTCTAAGGCTGAAAGGGCCGACAGTACAATCAAAAAAGCAGTTGTGTGTGTTTATGGGATAAAGAAAATGCATCAATATCTGTTTGGGCTCAAATTTGAATTGGAAACCGACCATAAGCCACTTATATCCTCTTTTCTGAAAGTAAAGGGATAAATACGAATGCATCGGCCCGCATCCAGGGATGGGTGCTCACGTTGTCTGCATACAACTACACCATCCGCCACAGACCAGGCACAGAAAATTGTGCCGATGCTCTCAGTAGGCTGCCATTGCCACCACAGGGGTGGAGATGGCACAGCCCGCAGATTTAGTTATGGTAAGGGAAGCATTCGAGCAAATACCTGTTACCGCCCGACAGATTAGAACCTGGACGAGCCAGGACCCCTTACTGTCCTTCGTAAAAAAAACTGTGTCTCCATGGAAGTTGGTCTAGTGTCCTGTTAGAGATGCAGGAAGGAATAAAGCCGTACCAGTGGCGCAGAGATGAAATGTCCATACAGGCAGACTGCCTCCTATGGGGTAATCGGGTAGTGGTGCCAAAATAGGGCAGGGATACTTTCATTAGTGACCTCCACAGTACCCACCCAGGCATTGTAATGATGAAAGCGATAACCAGATCCCACATGTGGTGGCCCGGTATTGATGCAGACTTAAGAGTCTTGTGTGCACAAATGTAACACATGTTCACAGTTAAGCAATGCACCCAGGGAGGCGCCACTAAGTTTATGGTCGTGGCCCTCCAAACAGTGGTCCAGGGTCCATGTCAACTATGCAGGCCCACTCTTGGGAAAAATGTTCCTTGTGGTTGTAGATGCGTACTCCAAATGGATTGAATGCGAAATAATGCCGGCAAGCACGCACGACCACTGAAGGCCTGCGGGCCATGTTTGCCACACACAGCCTGCCCGATGTCCTTGTGAGTGACAATGGGCTGTGCTTCATCAGTGTCGTGTTCAAAGAGTTCATGACCTGCAATGGGATCAAACATGTCACTTCTGCCCCGTTTAAACCAGCGACCAACGGTCAAGCAGAAAGCAGTGCAAACAATCAAGCAGAGCTTGAAGAGGGTAACTGAAGGCTCACTGCAGACTTGCCTATCCTGAGACCTGCTTAGTTACCGCACAAGACCCCACTCGCTCATTGGGGTCCCCCCCGCTGAAATGCTCAAGAAAAGGGCACTTAAGACAAGGCTCTCGTTAGTCCACCCTGATCTACCCAAACAGGTAGAGAGCAGGCGGCTTCAACAGAATACATATGATCGCGCAAATGTGTCACGCAAAATCAAGATTAATGATCCTGTATTTATGTTGAACTATGGACAAGGTTCCAAGTGGCTTCCTGGCACTTTCGTGGCCAAAGAGGGGAGTAGGGTGTTTCAGGTCAAACTTTCAAATGGACTCACCTGCAGGAAACACTTGGACCAAACCAAACTCATATTCACGGACTATCCAGAACAACCCACAATAGACTCTACCTTTTTCAATCCTCCAACACACACATACACAAGTGGCAACCGACCCAGTAGTTGACCACGAAGCAGAACCCATCACTTGCAACAGCCCAGCAGGACTCACCACACCCAGCATCCCGGCAAGGCCAACTGCACAGCAGCCCAGTGAGGGCCCAACAAACAACTCACCAAAACTAGCATTTGCACCGAGACGATCAACCAGGGAAAAGGCAGCCCCAGATCGACTCACATTGTAGTTACACTATTGACTTTGGGGGGGGGGGGGGGGGGGGGGAGTGTTGTCATATATGTAAACTTGCAAATACCTTGTTTAACCACCAGAGGACTCATCCCCTGGAGTCCCAAGGGATCCCACAATCCCTTGGGAGCACCTGTACATAAGGAGGCCTCACAGGCTGGAGAGGCACTCTGGAGACCTGAATAAAGGACTATGGTAACAGTGTCTGGTCAGATTCTTTATGCAAGACATAACACAAACAATATAATGAAAGTTCTTTTTTGGGTAAATGTATTCTCAATGATGTCTACTGAATTGTGTTGAACTCTCTGATGAGCTGAAATGTGGGGAATCCATCATTTACGAGTGTTGGAGACTTTTGGTTTCAGCATTGGTGGAACCAATCCCGGGCCGAGTGGCTAGCCACACAGGCTGGCTGATGCTCACCTGCGCTGAGGGCCACAAGAGACAGGTTGGTGGGGGGGGTGGAAGAGTTTTGATTGCGGGGGACGGGGGGAGCAGTGAAGAGCTTTGATCCGTCAGGGGGTAGGGGGGGAGAAAGAGCTTTGATCCGGCTTTGGGGGGGTGGGGGGGAGAAAAGAATCTTCAAAGATTTTCCAGTACTTTAATATCTAGCTATCTTTACTAAAAATATACTCCGTTTAATCAGGCTGATAGCACCTACACCCTGTCCATTCTTGCTGGGATTTAGAAAAAAACTACCATTCCTATCATAACACTATCATTTGGAGGCTACCTGTGCTGATCTCTTAATTCACCACAGGGTTTTTCAGAACGTGCAAAAGTGGCCACTTACTCTGGCCTAACTTAGTTTGGAGTAAGTTTTAGCTGGCTAAACTTGCTTAAATGGCCAAAACAGGCGTAAGTGGCAGGTAACGCCCCCTTTTGATAAAAAAACAGAACTAAAAAAAACCTAACTCACTCACACTGGAGCAACTTAAATGGGGAGAATTGCGATTTTTAAGTTACTCCAAAAAAAGGAGCAAATCCTGGGGAAACTTGCGCCCTTTTTAAGTCTCTCCAGCTGCTGTCACTTACATAGTGACCCAGCCTGGACTGGAGGAGAGCAGCACTTTCTCACTGTCTGCCCCAGGGCTCTTTGGGACATTAGCTCCCGTCACTGCTGAGTTCATCAGCTATCCTGATTCCCACCATCCCTGGGGGCCCCTCAATGGAGATTGTAGTCAAGAGAGATGTTTGTGTCAAGCAATAGATCCTAAACACGATCTTTGTTATATTCATGCATCAATTGTGGTTAAAAACCCTATTAGCAGAAAACATTGGAGACTGGTGTCTTTCCATGATAGTACCTAGTCAATTAGCTTATGCCACGCTCTTTTCACATTTGCAGAGGAAGTTATCCAACAATCGGGCTGAGCGCAAGCGCACCGGAGGAGGCCCTGCCAGCTCAGCATCCTCAGAGTTGGAGGAACGCGCTACGGCACTGGTGGGAGGCCACACTCGGTCGGCCACTCATGGTGAGGCAGAGCCCTCGCTTGCGTCACGTGAATAATGCATCAAGCAGTGTTAAAGTAATATATCATTTCATTGTAATATACGAATGATATCATGTTATGCATGTAGCTGTCCTGATTCCCAAGCAGCCTCTGCGCTACTCTCAGGGTGACAACATAAGAGATAAGAGCAGGAGCCATCTGTCCCCTTCTCTGTCCGCTCGCCATAAACCTTCACTCCCTTATCATTCTGTCTTTCTCCGACTGATCCAGCCTCCACAGCTCTCTGGGTCACTGAATTTCAACTTGGATTTACTATGTACTATCGTGTGATGCATTGTTATGTAACGTCTCTTGGTCTCATTTATTGTTGTAGTGCTGCTCCTCCTTTGTATGCCAGCGGCAGAGCAAGAATGTGTACCCTTCCGTTCTAATAAGCTCAATTGCGTTTTGCCGGTCCAACAACACCCATGCACAGCAAGGTGCGACCGGAACATCAACCTATAACTTTGACCGTGGTTCTCGCCACGATGGGGAGGAGGAGGATGATGATGAGGATGATTTAAAGACAACGGAGCAGGAGCATTTCCCTCCAGGTCCTTTATCTCCTCCGCTCCCAGCAGGAGGAGGAGGAGGAAGTATTGGAAACGGAGGAGGATGTCCGTAGCATCGCTCTGCTGGAACAATCATCTATGGGACCTGCAGCCATAATGTCAGTTTTGACAAAGCAGCTTGCAGCCAGCGACGCCAAGGCACATGTTAGTGCTCAAACCGACCCCATGGAGGTTGAGTCAGTGAGGTCAGCACCCGCCTGCTTTGGCCAATTGTATCGAGGGCTTGACCAGACTGTGCATGGAGAGTCTTGCGATAAGTCGCGAGCTCCTCCAGGCGTTCGGAGGACATGCAGCAGATGGGTGATAGCCTGCCTTTTTGGGCGACAGCACAGCGATCTCAAGTGGAAAGTCAAGCCCATCATATCTGGATGATCACAGATCAGCCATGATCTCTCTGAATAGTGGAACAGGCTAGAGGGGCTAAATGGCCTAATTCTTTTACTATGTTCATATGAGGAGCTGCATGTTGGACCAAAGATCTGCCAAGTCTGACCTGTACGTATACTGGGGGGGGAGGGGGGTGGGGAAGAGAGAAGATCCAACACACAAATGCTGCAACTTCTGTTAGCAAACATTTTTATTATACATTGATTTGAAAAAGCAAATAAACCTTTAAAAATATATTTACAGAAAATGCTGGAAATCTCAGGGGTCAGGCAGCATCTATGGAGTGAAATAGAGTTAATGTTTCAGGTCTGTGACCCTTCGTCAGAACTCTGTCCCAATATCTCATGTGGGTTGATGTCCAACTTTGTTTGGTAATGCTCTGTGATGTACCTTGGGACTTTTTACGATGTTAAAGGCACTATACAAATGCAAGTTGCTGCTGTTGTAAAAAGTAGCCGAACCAGAGCAGTGTGACAGCAGTGAATAGCCCACCCAACAAAACTAAGAAAAGCAATTGGCTTGCTAAACAATTCTATGGGGAAATTAAATTCTGTATAAAATTGTCCTTCCATTGATAAATGCAGGCCCTAGAGAGACTCCTTACTTGGGTAATGTCTGCGTTCTCTCATTATCAGAGTGAATAAAGAACAAGTAATTGAATTTGACATTCCATCTGAAATCGCCAAAGTGTGTTTTTATTACTAAAGTTGCTGAATATTACAGATGTGAGACGTTAGAGAGGAAATCAACATCATATGTGCCATCGGACGATACAAAACACTACTTTCTAAATTTAGCAAACCAGAGTTAATAAATCATAAAAGGGCCGACTTTGGCGGCCACCCATTTCTCGGCGGCCACTGGGCGTGAGATCCGTTTTTGGCGCCCGCTACCGCCGGTAGCCACTTTGGTCGCCATTGTGTGGGTGGCAGTGGGAGGGGCAGCCGACTTCAATTGGCGAGCGGGAGCGTGGCTCGGTGGCACGCATCATCAGAATGCATCAGGTGGAGGCCTCTCCACTCGGGTTTTTTCGGAGGGCCTCCACTGCATGCGTGGGATTTAGGCGTTCTTTTTAAACTGTAGTTCTGTATAGCCTGTTGTAGTCCTTTTGTGGCCCTTGCACGCTAATTGAGTAAGTGCTGAGGGCCATAAAAGGACATCACTCAATTTCACCTGCGAGGGGAGAGAAGTGGAGAGAGAGAGAGAGATGAGACAGAGAAGAAAAGAGAATAGAGGATACAGAGAAGAGAAGAGAGGAGAGGAGAGGTGAGGAGAGAGAGAGAGAGGAGAGAGGATGGAGAGAGAGGGAGGAGAGAGAGAGAGAGAGAGAGAGAGAGAGAGAAAGGAGAGGAGAGATGAGAGAAGAAGAGGAGAGTTCGAGGTTAGAAAGCAGAGGTGGCATTGGAGAGGGGCCAGTCTGAGTTGCAGAGGGGGCAGTGTGACAACTTTATAACCAGACTGTTCAGCAGCCATTGCTCTCATTATAGAGGATGAGTGGCCAGAAAGCATCAATGAAGACTGCCAGAACCAGGCTCAGAGCTCTGTGATTCAATGAACAGGAGTTGGAGGAGCTCGTGACAGAGGTGCAGCGCAGATACAGCGAATTCATCTGGGATGGGCGTGGCAAGCCTCCACCAGCCTAATACTGACGTCTTTGGATGGACATAGGTCAGATGGTCAGCGCAATGGGCATCATGGAGCAGGATGGGGACCAATGCCACAGACGGTGGAACGATTTGGTGGCAGCAGCTAAAGTGAGTACAAATTTATTCGCCCCTCCTGTCCAAAGCCAAAAAGGTTGTGCGCGCGATGTGTGTGTGTGGGAGCGTGTGTGGGGGGAATGAGCAAAGGGGGTAAAGGCTGCAACATTTCTTTGTGCAGAGAAAGCAAGCAGCCAAACAGTCAAGCCTGAGTGCGACCAGAGGGAGCCCACAAGATGTGTTGGAATTGACCAGGCTGGAGGAGCGTCGTTGGCACTGGTGGGACATCACCGCTTTCCAGCCACGAACGTTTCTGCAGATCCGGTGCTACTCATCTCTGGTGTCAGTGAAGGTCATGGCATGAAAGTACTTGCAATGTTAATGCACTCACGGATGAACGCAAACTTTGTCGCCCATTATTGGTGTGGCCATATAGGGATGGGGCTCCTTGCTGGCATAATATGAGATGGAACGGCTCACAACTCACTTTCACCACCACCAACCGCTGCACCGCCCCCCCGCCCAGACTGAAACTTTGTCCTCTACTTGCAGATGCTGACTCAGACACCATGGATCTAGAGAGACCATCGACCTCTGGCCTCCACAGAAGCCTTCACACCCCAGCATCTCCCACCCCGATGTTCTCCACACCAGAGGACACCAGATCCTTCCTGCACCCCCAGCCCACATCACCCATGACCACTGCTCCCACCTCTGCCACCCAGGGCCAGGAAGAAGGAGTGAGAGGAGGGAGAAGGGTCCATATTTGTGCCCCTTCACCTGGAGGATCTGGAAGTGCCTGACATCAGCCCCCTGCCAAATCAGCCAAGTGTCTGCAGAACCTCCGCGTCGGGCTCAGATTTCCTGGTCCAGCACCCAGCAGTAGCGAGCAACCACCTGCGGATGCAGGACGACTCGCTCTATTGAGCCAGGTGGTCCAACTCTCAACCACCAGCGTGGGGGTAGGTCGCGAGATGCAGCAGACCATGGATGGGATAGCTGGCAGCATCGCCACATTCACCCAGCAGCACGATCAAAGGATGGAGCGCCTCCTCAGTGTTGGAGCGCACATTAGAAAGCGTCGAGGCCATAAGGCAGGAGATGATTTCTGCACGCGTGGTGCAAGTCCCCGACTTCACATCAAGGCACACAGATGCGGAGGAGGAGATCCCGGCACCTTCAGTCCCGCACCCTACGTTGTCACCGAGACACACACCTCTACACACATCGTACGGCCTCCTGCACAACCTCCTGAACCAGACGCGGTGAGGGACAGGGAGGGCCACTCCGTCGTGTAGGCATGGGGAGGAAGAGGAAAGCGGGCATGGCTGCGGCGGGGGGGGGAGGGGGGAGGAGAGGTGGTGGTGCTGGGTAGAGGGGTGGGTGTTGCTTCCTCGTCTAAATGTCTGTATGTGTCATAATGTTATGTAAAGTCTGTCATTGTGCACTTGTAAATACGCTCACATTGTTCACCCTCTGTTTGTGTGTGTGTCATTTTAACGTCATATTTGTGGTGCGTTGCGCCAACCACACACCTGTCCCTCAGCTCATCTGCTTCATCAGGAATATCTTCCCATCCACATCTGAATGCAGTATATAATGGGGCCTATCATCAGGCCATCGCAAGGCGACATTGAATGCAGGAAGGCTGCCATTCAATTACTCTAGTTTACCAAGTTGCAGGGCAGACCTTAAGGCTTGCACTTCAACCCTCTTTTCGCGAGGTCAAACATGGAGGAGTGCCATCCAAGTTCATGGCACCGTGGGTGGCTCTGCTGCACAGGAGGGCAGGAAAAAGAGTGGGAGAGCTAGTGAAAGGGAATTCGATTGTAAGGGGAATAAATAGATGTTTCTGCGGCCACAACCGAGACTCCAGAATGGTATGTTGCCTCCCTGGTGCAAGAGTCAAGGATGTCTCGGAGTGGGTACAGTACATTCTGAAATGGGAGGGTGAACAGCCAGTTGTCGTGGTGCATATAGGTAAAAAACGGGACGAGGTCCTACAAGACGAATTTAGGGAGCGAGGAATTAAAAGTAGGACCTCAAAAGTAGTAATCTCATGATTGCTACCAGTGCCACGTGCTAGTCAGAGTAGGAATCGCAGGGTAGTTGAGATGAATACGTGGCTTGAGGAGTGGTGCAAAAGGGAGGGATTCAAATTACTGGGACATTGGAACTGGTTCTGGGGGAGGTGGGACCAGTACAAACTGGATGGTCTGCTCCTGGGCAGGATCGGAACCAATGTCCTAGGGCGAGTGTTTGCTAGTGCTGTTGGGGAGGAGTTAAACTAACATGGCAGGGGGATGGGAACCTATGCAGGGAGAAACAGGGTAATAAAATGGAGGCAGAAGCAAAAGATAAAAAGAATAGAAAAAGTGGAGGGCAGAGAAACACAAGGTAAAAAACAAAAAGGGCCACATTACAGAAAAATTCTAAAGGGGCAAAGTGTGTTAAAAAGACAAGCCTGAAGGCTCTGTGCCTCAATGTGAGGAGTATTCGGAATAAGGTGGACGAATTAACTGCGCAGATAGCAGTTAACGGATATGATGTAATTGGCATCACGGAGACATGGCTCCAGGGTGACCAAGGCTGGGAATTCAACATTCAGGGGTATTCAACATTTAGGAAGGATAGGCAGAGAGGAAAAGGAGGCGGTGTGGCGTTGCTGGTTAAAGAGGAAATTAATGCAATAGTAAGGAGGGACATTAGCCTGGATGATGTGGAATCGGTATGGGTGGAGCTGCAGAATTCCAAAGAGCAGAAAACGCTAGTGGGAGTTGTGTACAGGCCACCTAACAGTAATAGAGAGGTTGGGGACAGCATCAAACAAGAAACAAGGGATGTGTGCAATAAAGTTACAGTAGTTATCATGGGCGACTTTAATCTACATATTGATTGGGCTAACCAAACTGGTAGCAATGCGGTGGAGGAGGATTTCCTGGAGTGTATTAGGGATGGATTTCTATACCAATATGTCGAGGAACCAACTAGCAAGCTGGCCACCCTAGACTGGGTGATGTGTAATGAGAAGGGACTAATTAGCAATCTTGTTGTGCGAGGCCCCTTGGGGAAGAGTGACCATATGGTAGAATTCTTTATTAAGATGGAGAGCGACACAGTTAATTCTGAACTTAAGGAAAGGTAACTTCGACGTATGAGGGGTCAAATGGCTAGAATAGACTGGCAAAGGATATTTAAGGGGTTGACGGTGGATAAGCAATGGCAAACATTGAAAAGCTCACATGGATGAACTTCAGCAATTGTACATCCCTGTCTGGAGTAAAAATAAAATGGGGAAGGTGGCTCAACCGTGGCTAACAAGGGAAATTAAGGAGAGTGTTAAAACCAAGGAAGAGGCATATAAATTGGCTAGAAAAAGCGACAAACCGGAGGACTGGGAGAAATTTAGAATTCAACAGAGGAGGACTAAGGGTTTAATTAAGAGGGGGAAAATACAGTACGAGAGGAAGCTTGCAGGGAACATAAAAACTGACTGCAAAAGCTTCTATAAATATGCGAAGAGAAAAAGATTAGTGAAGACAAAGTCGGATTCAGGTGAATTTATAATGGGGAACAAAGAAATGGCAGAGCAACTGAACAAATACTTTGGTTCTGTCTTCACGAAGGAAGACAGAAATAACCTTCCGAATGTACTCGGGGACAGTGGGTCTAGTGAGAAGGAGGAACTGAAGGATATCCTTATTAGGCGGGAAATTGTGTTCGGGAAATTGAAGGGATTGAAGGCCAATAAATCCCCGGGGCCTGATAGTCTGCATCCCAGAGTACTTAAGGAAGTGGCCCTAGAAATAGTGGATGCATTGGTGATCATTTTCCAACAGTCTATCGAATCTGCATCAGTTCCTATGGACTGGAGGGTAGCTAATGTAACACCACTTTTTAAAAATGAGGGAGAGAAAACAGGTAATTATAGACCGGTTAGCCTGACATCAGTAGTGGGGAAAATGTTGGAATCAATCATTATGAAATAGCAGCGCATTTGGAAAGCAGTGACAGGATCAGTCCAAGTCAGCATGATTTATGAAAGGGAAATCATGCTCGACGAATCTTCTGGAATTTTTTTGAGCAGAGTTGACAAGGGAGAACCAGTGGATGTGGTGTATTTGGACTTTCAAAAGGCTTTTGACAAGATCCTGCACAAGAGATTGTTGTGCAAAATCAAAGCGCATGGTATTGGGGGTAATGTACTGATGTGGATAGAGAACTGGTTGGCAGACAGGAAGCAGAGAGTCGGGATAAACGGGTCCTTTTCAGAATGGCAGGCAGTGACTAGTGGAGGGCCTCAGGGCTCAGTGCTGGGACCCCAGCTCTTTACAATATACATTAATGATTTAGATGAAGGAATTGAGTGTAATATCTCCAAGTTTGCAGACGACACTAAACTGGGTGACGTTGTGAGCTGTGAGGAGGACGCTAAGAAGCTGCAGGGTGACTTGGACAGGTTAGGTGAGTGGGCAAATGCATGGCAGATGCAGTATAATGTGAATAAATGTGAGGTTATCCATTTTGGGGACAAAAACACGAAGGCAGATTATCTGAATGGTGGCAGATTAGGAAAAGGGGAGGTGCAACGAGACCTGGGTGTCATGATTCATCAGTCATTGAAAGCTGGCATGCAGGTACAGCAGGCGGTGAAGGCGGCAAATGGTATGTTGGCCTTCATAGCTAAGGGCTTTGATTATAGGAGCAGGGAGTTCTTACTGTAGTTGAGTGAGGCCTCACCTGGAATATTGTGTTCAGTTTTGGTCTCCTAATCTGAGGAAGGACGTTCTTGCTATTGAGGGAATGCTGCGAAGGTTCACTAGACTGATTCCAGGGATGGCTGGACTGTCATATGAGGAGAGACTGGATCAACTGGGCCTTTATTCACTGGAGTTTGGAAGGATGAGAGGGGATCTCATAGAAACGTATAAGATTCTGATGGGACTCAACAGGTTAGATGCGGGAAGAATGTTCCCGATGTTGGGAAAGTCCAGAACCAGGGGACATAGTCTTACGATAAGGGGTCGGCCATTTAGGACTGAGATGAGGAGAAACTTCTTCACTCAGAGAGTTGTTAACCTGTGGAATTCCCTGCCGCAGAGAGTTGTTGATGCCAGTTCATTGAATATATTCAAGAGGGAGTTAGATATGGCCCTTATGGCTAAGGGGATCAAGGGGTATGGAGAGAAAGCAGGAAAGGGGTACTGAGGGAATGATCAGTCATGATCTTATTAAATGGTGGTGCAGGCTCGAAGGGCCAAATGGCCTACTCCTGCACCTATTTTCTATGTTTCTATGACATGGTCATCAGTTACATTGCAGTACACTGTGCAAGACAATTAATGAATCAGCTTGGATGTACAACTTGTGAGATGCTGAACACTTGTCAGTCATTCATAATTTTCCCTTCACCATTGGCCTTCTCAATGAAGGACTTTCAGCAAGGTGCAACATAAAAGCCTCCATCAGCTTACACACATTTCAGTCACAGTTTTATCACATCCAATTTAAACATCGCCATCAGCAAGAAAGTAATGCAACATTGACCTAACTTCTTTCCAGCAGTACCACTGATATGGTGCAGAATTCGAATGGCTGCCGTGATGTGATGGCCACCAGCACTCCCTCCCAGCCGATATGCCAGAGCTGCCCCAATGCTTCCACCTCTCCCTCCCTCCCTCCTGATGTGTGTTTGCTGCCTGCTCACACTGCTGCCCCCCTCCCTCCTGATTGACACCACTCACACTGATCCCGCCCTCCCTCCTTCCCACCCTCCCGATTCAAGCTGCTAATAGTGCTGCCACCCACCCGATGTGCGAGTGCTGGCCAACTGCTGCCCAGCTCAGACCTGCTTTTCCAGAGCAGTCCTTCTGGCAGGCGGCAGGTCAGCAGGAGTGCAGCAAAAGTGATCAAAATGGCGATTATCTGACTTCCACCGGGCGGAACACTACGACGTGAACGGAACCTTTCCCCACCAATCTTCCACCAGGTGGATCCTTGACAGGAAATGGGCAGTTCCAGAGGAATCGCCCAGAAAATGGCCAATTCCGGCAGAACCTCGGTAGCTGCGGGCGGGACATCGATGAAAGTTGGCCCCAAAAATTCTATTTAAACTTAGTCTGATTATTCTAGTTTTGGGACTCTGCTTAATTTTCAAACTTGTATTATTCTATATCCTACTTTACAAACACATGATCCTAATAATCCAGGCGAACACTCCCAGTGCCAGTGCTGAGGGAGTGCTGCCCTGTCCGAGGCATTATCTTTTGGATGATACGTTAAATCGAGGCCCTCTCTGCCGTTTCAGGTGGATGTAAAAGATCCCACAGCACTATTTTGAAGAAGAGCAGGGGAATTTTCCCCAGTGTCCTGGCCAATATTTATTCCCCAATCTACATAAAAACACAGATTAGCTGGTCATTATCACAGAGCTGTTTATGAGACCTCGCTGTGCGCAAGTTGGATGCCTTGTTTTCCACATTACAACAATGACTACAATTCAAGAGTACTTTATTGGCTGTAAAATGCTTTAGGATGGTCTGAAAGGCGCTATAGAAATGCAATTTCTTTATTTAATACTAATGTGCTGCGTCTCCGGTTTTATGGGTTGATTTAAATCCTTGCCTTTTCTAGTTTTTTTAAAAAAAAAGCTTTTCTCGCCACCAATGTCAACATCAAGCCTTTAAGAGTAGACGGACCATTTGTTCCCTCCTCAGATGCCAATGCTGGAAATGTATGCTGCCAGCTAGAGGAACGTATCATGCCGAAAAGTTATTGTGGTTTGGCAAACCCTTGTCCAATTTTAAAACTAGCAGCAAATCTTCTATTGTATCAGATTAGAATTACACAAGAAAGATATTTGGGGAGATCTGCTTCTTTACAGTAGAGAGCTACCTCTATTGGGTTGGGTACCACTTACTCATGTAACATGTCAAGGTGTCATTAACAATATTATGAAATGAATTGTGCAATGCTGCTCAAGCACTATTGTTCATCTGCATATCCTCTATAAATATATAAATGTATATCTTCTGGCAGAGGAAATAGTTTCTCCCTATCTACCCTATCAAATTCTTTAATCATCTTAATCACCTCAAAAAGATCACCCCTTAATCCTCTGCATTCAAGGGAATACGAGCCTAGTCTGCGCAATCTGTCCAGGTAATTTAACCCTTTTAGCCTGGTATCACTCTGGTGAATCTGCACTGCACCCTCTCCAAAGCAAATATATCCTTCCTGAGGTGCGGTGTTCAGAACTAAACACAGTACCCCCCAGATGGGGGTCTAGCCAGAGCTTTATGCAACTGAAGTAGAACTTTCACTTTGTATTCCAGCACCCTTGACCTCAAGGCCAATATTCCATTAGCCTTTTTAACATGGTGGATGGAACCAGATTCAATTGTAATTTTCAAAAGGGAATTGGTTATATATTTAAGGAAAAACATTATAGGGTTATAGGGAAAGAGCAGGGGAATGCACTAATTGGATAGCTCTTTCAAAGAGCTGACAAAGGCACAATGGGCCAAATGGCCTCCTTCGGACCAGTACGATTCCATGATAAACTCACCACTGAGATTGTAGATCAGTGAGCTGGAGACAATCTTTACCTGTGCCAAAGATCACCCGACTGTAACTGCAACTCTGTGAGCTTCTCAAATGTATGCTCAAAATGTACCCGTATCATTAGTCACGATAATTTGCCAAATGTTGCTTTGCCACAGACAAGCAGTTATAGCATTGGAACAAAACGCAAACATCTGACTACATGCAACAGGTTGGGATGAACATAAAACGTTGCCACTTAAATTCAACGCAATATAGCACCACAGATGAGCCAAGGAACAAAGATTTTGAATTAGCAACAATTTGCAAATAAACTGCACCCTCCTTAGTCGTTAGGAAGTAAGTATTCAAGTTGTAACAAGAGGTTAAATTGACTTGATGCTTTTAACAAATGTCTCAAAATAAGGTGCAATATGAAAGCCTGAGAACACAAAGAATTTTACACTGTGCGACCAATGAGATGTAGATTAGGATGGTTACAGATTCCCTTACTGCATGGATCAGCACCAAATTGCACTTTAATACAACTTAGCTGCAACTTTGGGAACGGTACTTATATCCTGCTGTGAGTCACCATTTGCTGCATGCCCGTCAGTAGAAGAGAGACATGGATGCATGTGCATGTTAAAACTGAGTTTTGATCATTTTTAAATTGCAGAAACTGAAATGAGGATTTTATTCAAAATTGTTTTTTTTTCATTCCGACAAAACGTGCAGGAAATCATTATACAGAATCTTCAAGTCTGTTTGTGTTCATATAGTCCCCTCAGTGAAATAAAGATTGTTTGTTGACGATTTATTTTGGCAAACTCATCCTAATACGAAGTAGCAGCCAACTGCTTAACATTCAAATGTGATTAAAGGACAAATGGCATAGCAGGTGCATCCCTCTTCTGATTTAATTCAGCCTATGAAGAAGCCCAGACACACAGAAAATAGGTGCAGGAGTAGGCATCTCTGCACTGTTCCATTTAACACAAAGCAGGAAAAACAAAAACAATGCTTGTCCAATAATTAAAATCCCCTGGGATACTACCAGACCATTTGCAATGCGAGTCCAAACCCAGGGTACCTTTGGATGAGTTCAAAGCAAGAAATTGTTTATTCCATTAGCATGATTGGCAATTACACCGCATTCAAATATTACCGAAATTAGCAACCAGAAATATAGACAAGAGGAACACCACCTCAAGGCCAATAGCACATCTGAGCGCTTACATTAATTTTCAGTGTTAAATCTGGTCTAGAAATAATAAATAATGCATACGTGTCCATGGAGCACCACATCACATAAACCGTCCATAAGGCAAAAAAAATATTCATATGAAAAGAAAAAAAATCAAATCAAATATTGGCTGAAATAACCACTGTGAAGTTAATGATACTGACTCACTGAAATATCTCACTGATTAAACGCAAAGCGAATCGAAAACCACTTCCATTTACAACCACTCAGCATCAAGCTAGGGTCATTAGAGCAGACAATCAAGTTGTTTTTCAAATCTAACAGAATGGAACCAGTATCTACCACAAAAATGTCTTCTGAAAAAAAAATTCTCACTTTTCTGGCATTCATTTTCTTTCTTCACTCAAATCAGTACTAACAAGCTAAAAATAACATTTATAACAAAAAAATTGGCAATTCTGGGAAAAAAACACATCTGTCCCATAAAGGTAGACACTAAAGCATTTCATCCTACTTCATTGGCTGTAAAGCGCTTTAAGACGTCCAGTGGTCGTGAAAGACGCTATATAAATCCAAGCCTTTCTTTCTTCTTTCTCACTGCTGTATGTGGGATCTTGCTGTATTCAAATGGGATGTCACGTTTTGCTACATTACAACAGTGGCTACATTTCAAAAGCACTTCATTGCCTGAAAGGGTGGTAGAAGCAGATTCAATAGTCACTTTCAAAAGGGAATTGGATAAACACTTGAAAAGGAAACATTTGCTCAGCTGTGGGGAAAGAGCAGGGGAGTGGGACTAATTGGATAGCTCTTTCAAAGAGCCGGCACTGGCTTGATGAGACAAATGTCCTCTTCCTGAGCTGCATCATTCCATAATTCTATGATTCTACCCATAAAGGTAGTCCCTCAACCAACATCACTAAAACATCTCATTGATGTTTGTGCGATCTTGCTGTACTCAAATTGGATCGACATTTCCTACATTACAATAGTGACTACACTTCAAAAATAATTCATTGGTTGTGAGGGCTTTGGGGCATTCTGAGATTGTGAAAGGGTTCAACACAGGTCTCCAGTCAAGGAATACACCATGGCATGCAGTTTAATTCAGCGGCGTTTACATTGACAGGGGTGTCCCCCAATGCCGACCATGGGCCCCAGCTACAGAGGGGTGTGCGAAAGCTCCCCTAATATGAGGCCCAAAATTGCCCAGGAGTTGCTCCATTTTTTTTGGAGCAACTTGATTTTTCTGGAGTATCTTAAAAATCCCCATTTTGCACATTCAATTTGCGCCAGTATAAGTGAGTTAGTTAGGATTTTTTTTAGTTTAGTTTTGTTCAAAGGGGGGCGTTACCAGCCACCTACCCCCGTTTTGGCCATTTAAGCCAGTTTGGACAGCTAATAGTTGCTCCAAACTAACTTAGGCCAGCATATGTAGCCACCTGTGGCCGCACAGAAAACCCTTGCAAAGAGTTAAGAAATCAGCGCAGGTAGGTACTTAATGACTTGACGAAAGAATGTGAATAGGATCAAACAGCTATACAGGACTGACAAACTTCGCAAAGTTAATTTACTGTACAACAGAAGCATTCATGGAAGCTTAAACTAAAAATAAAAGTAAAGAGACAAAACATATTTACATAATTTTTTCAAACTATCCAAATAAAAAATAGAAGTACCTCCCGCTCGTAGGAAAGTATTTTCATTGACAGGGGTAAGGAAAGTCGAGTAAGCTCATTAAAATTACAGGCCACACAGTTATCACACCGCCCCCACACCCCCTCCCCATCAAAACTCTCCTCTCTTCCTCCCCCCCCATCCACACACCACCGGATCAAAAATCTCCCCGCACCAACCTGTATCTTGTAGCCTCAGCGCGGGAAGGCAGCGGGCCGGCCTGTGTGGCAGGCCACTTGGCCCGGGATAGGGGCGGGATGCATCAGGTCCCACGCTGCAGCACGCATCATTATCATCATGGGAGGAGCTACTGCGCATGCGCGAACGCTCTACTGCGCATGCAGACAGCTGCCGGCACTCTTTTAGGCGCAGGGCCCTAGATCCGCCCCTCAATGGACTCGCCACGCCGCGGGAGAGAGGGGCCAGAATCCGGGGACATCTTTTTGCCGCCGTTTTGATCCTAGGATGCCGGCGCATCTTATGTGAGTGCGCCGAAAAAACGGGTGGGCCAAATTTGGGCCTCATCTATCTACCTGCAACCTCAGTGACTCTGTGAACTGCAGTGCAATTTCCTGTTAGTCATTTAACAAGGTTTGCTCGGGGTGTCAGTTTTCTCTGGGACACTCTTTGGGACTGGGCTGTCTCTAGGATTTGTCCTTTCTGGGTTCTTGCAAGGTGCAAAGTTGCTACTGTGCCTGCCTAGAAAACAACGATAACTCGCTTCAATAATAACCAATTGGTTGTAAAACACTTTGGGACACTGAGGATGTGATAAGACATTCTATAAATGTAAGCTCACTCTGCATGTTTCAATTTATTTAAGACATTTTAGCTATTTTTATATATTCTCATTTGTTACCTTTGTTTCAGCCCTTTTTAAAAATCAGACCTTGTTGTTTCAATGCTATCAGTAAAATTGACGGCAATGGAATTCATGCAAGGACTGATAGATTTGGACTGAATCTGTCAGCCCTCTGCCAGTGACTACAAAAAGGTAATTAAAGATAATTGAAGAGCTTCAATCTAGCACTACACAAGTACAGATCTCTTGATAGCAATTCAGAGAGAGACAGAAAGAGAGGGGGGGCAGGGACATCTCTTGCGTTTAATATTAATATATAATACCAGTGTATCTAGCTCCTATAGAAGCAGGAAACCTAAAAGCCCCCAACAGAGGTGGCAGTGATAAGAAGGATAGTGCAACAACAATAACTTGTATTTATATAGCACCTTTAACACTGCAAAAATGTCCCAAGATGCTTCACAGGAGTGTCACCAGTCAAAATTTGACAGTGAACCCACATAAAGACTAACCAGTCGGTGGTGTACAACTGTTTATGGAATATAATGTGGAGAAATGTGAAGTTATCCACTTGGTAGGAAAAATGGAAAAGCAGAGTATTTTTTAAATGGTGACAGATTGGGAAATATTGGTGTTCAGAGGGATCTGTGTGTCCTTGTACACAAATCACTAAAAGTTAACATGCACAGACAGCAAGCAATTAAGAAAGCAAATGGTATGTTGGTCTTTAATACAAGAGGATTTGGGTATAAGAGTAAAGACGTCTTACTGCAATTATATAGGGCCCTGGTGAGACCACACTTGGAGTATTGTGTACAGTTTTGGTCTCCTTATCCAAAGAAAGATATACTTGCCATAGAGAGAGTGCAACAAAGATTCATCAGCCTGATTCCTGGGATGGGGGATTGTCTTATGTGGAGAGATTGCGTAGACTGGGCCTATATAGAAGCATAGAAATTTACAGCGCAGAAGGCCGCTATTTTGGCCCATCGTGTCCACGCCGGCCGACAAAGAGCCGTACGGCCCTCGGTCAGCAGCCCTGAAGATTACATATAAACCTATGAAAATGAACAATGGCAGAAAGATAAAGAGCACCGAGCTCAACCAATCCGCTTCACACAACTGCGACACCCCTTATACTGAAACATTCTACACTCCACCCCAACCGGAGCTGTGTGATCTCCTGGGAGGCGCAAAAACCAGATAAAAACCCAGGCCAATTTAGGGAGTAAAAAAATCTAGAGTTTAGGAGCATGAGAGGTGATCTCAATGAAACATACAAAATTCTTACAGGGCTTGACAGGGTAGCTGCAGGGAGGATGTTTCCCCTGGCTGGGGAGTCTAGAACCAGGGGTCACAGACTAAGAATAAGGGGTCGGCCATTTAAGACTGCGATGAGGAGAAACTTCCTCACTCAGAGGGTTGTGAATCTCTGGAATTCTCTACCCCAGATGGCTGTGGAGGCTCAGTCTTTGAGCATATTCAAGACAAGTGTTATGACTTCAGATGCTCTAATAATTGACTCCATGAGACAATGTGTTGTGCTTGAACTGTAGTGACCTTAGTTCATTTAACGTAACTCCAGAGTGAGGATCACATATGGTGGCCTGCCTTTTATACTAGGCCTGGCACACCTGTACAGGTAACCTACAAGTCTCCCACTGCAGTGCCCTCTGGTTGCACAGCTTGTAACAGTACAAGCAGTAACTATGTAGAATACATGACAACAGCGATCAATAGATTTTTGGAAACTAAGGGAATCAAGAGATATGAGGATAGTGCAGGAAATTGGAGTTGATCTTATTGAGTGCTATGATCTTATTGAGTGGCGGGGCAAGCTCGAGGGGCCTAATGGCTTACTCCTGCTCCTATCTCATATTCTTATTTTAGTTTTCAAGCCAGATACTTGATGGCGATCAGCACCATCAAATATTGGCCCAGACCTTCCTTAAAACTGGTTTTCAAACTCTTAAAGATCCCTTGCAAATTACACAGCTCCCGCCAACAGTGACATACTAAAGCAGTCATCCCACAAATAACTGCACACTCTGATAATACCCCTGATAATACTGACATACTCCAGCTGACCTTCTGTAGATACGGACATGTACACAGGGACTCCACCCCTACCCCACTCTTGCCATAACTTCTGAAAAATAGCATCAGCAATCACCCAAAGTAAAACATTTCTGTCACAGAAAATGTTTATTTTGTTATACAGCATAGAATCTTACAGCACGAAAGGAGCCAATTCGGCCCATCGAGCCTGAGCTGGCTCTTTGAAAGAGCTGTCTAATTAGTCCCACTCCCCTACTCTCTTCTCATAGCCCTGCAATTTTCTCCTCTTCAAATATTTATCCAATTTCATTTGATAGTTACTTTTGAATCTGCTTCCACCATCCTCGCAGTACATGCTAGATAATAACCCGCTGCGTATAAATATTTCTCATCTTCCTTCAGGTTCTTTTGCCAATTATGTTAAATCTGTGTCCTCTGGTTACAGGCCCACCTGCCAGTGGAAACAGTTTCTCTTTATTTACTCTATTAAAACCCTTCATGAATTTGAACAATTCGATTAAATTTCCCTTTAACCTGCTCTGCTCTCAGGAGAACAATCCCAGCTTCTCTATAGTCTCTAATGTGCTAATAATACATTAAAATATGCTATACAGAATTCTCAAGGCACATGCAGACCAGACAAGTCCTGGGTAGACCAAATCAATCCAATGAGTTTACAACACTATGGGATGGTCTTGTGGATTCCATTTTGTAAATCTTTGCTTGAAAGAGGTGCATAAAGGCTGCACCAAAAGCAACAAAGATGTAAACCAAAGGTCATGTGCAGGTTTCCCCCATAAAGGAAAATTTTGCTGAAACAACAATAAAGTTTGAAACCCCGATTGTAACCTATTTGGGTTAGAAGGCTCAGCCCACACTCTGCCTGATTCTCGGCTCCACTGAAGTCAACGTTCCTTAAAATCTGGCGGCGTGTAAATCGGGCGTCCGACCCAAATCCGCACCATTCTTGCTGGGTGTGTTACGTTAAAATCGTGGCTTATGTGCATCAGCTTTAAAGCAAACAAAAATGGTCAGCAATTCGAGAAAGTTTTAACATCTAAATTTTAAATCCAAAAGTGTTATGTTTCAGTATTTCCAGTTTCTCTCATAAAAAGTTGAAAAGACAATATTGAAGAGTAATTTAATTCTTTATACTAAATGGTTTCAAATGAACTGCGCAAGAAAACCTTTACTTCATAAATCAACACAACTTGCATTTATATAGCACCTTTAACGCATTTAAATGTCCCAAAGCACTCTGCAGAAGCGTCATCAAACAAAAATTAACACGTGAAACACTTGGACTGCTGACTGAAAGCTGGCCAAAGTGATACATTTTATGGAATCTCTTCGAGAAGAAAGAGACAGGGGGAGTAAATTTCAGAACTCGGGGCCTAGATGGCTGGATGCACAGCTGCCAATGGTGTGATCGAAGGAAATCGGGATGCACAGAAGCAAGAGTTGGAGGAACGCAGAGTTCTTGGAGGGTTGTATGGTTGGAGAAGGCTAAAAAGACAGGGGAGAAAAAAATGCTGATAATATAAATCATAAAAAAGCGAACACTTAATCCAACAGACTTGTTATTTATAGCAATTCTCTTTCAGTGTTTGTGCAGTGAATATCTTTAAAGACTATGTAGCCGTGGCTCAGTGGTAGTACTCTTACAACAACAACCACAACAACTTGTATTTCTCTACCTTGGAGTCATATGGTTGTGGGTTCAAGTCCCACTCCAAGGACTTGAGCACAAATCTAGGCTGACACCCAGTACAGTACTGAGGGACTGTTGCATTGTCAGAGGTGTCGTCTTTTGGACGTGACGTTAAACCAAAGCTGCCCCCTCATTAAAAGATCCCACAGCACCATTTTGAAGGAGAGCAAGGGAGTTCTCCTCGGTGTCCCGGCCAATATTTATCCCTCAACCAACACCTAAAAAGATTATCTGGTCATTATCACATTGCTATGGGTGGGAGCTTACTGTGTGCAAATTGACTGCTGCGTTTCCCACATTACAACAGTGACTACACTTTAAAAGTACTTCATTGGTTGTAAAGCGATTTGGGATGTCCGGTGGTCGTGAAAGGCGCTATATAAATCCAAATCAGTCTTGCTTTTTAAATAAGGCTTAAACATCTTTACCAATAATATTTTAAGTGCAGCTGTTACAAAACAACCACCTCCCCCCACCTCCGAATGCTGCAACATGAAACAATTACATCACACCACATTAATAAACCTTCTCTTCGACTTCCATTTCGTCCATAACAATCCCTTTATAGTTTCACTGGATATATACACACACACACACACAATCTTATTTCCACAAAATCCACATCACTGATGTTATAACATTTACCATAAACACTTTCATTCATCCATTGCGGAAAACTAGAGGGTCTATAGAGTATCCCCCCGACAATTTCTTTCCCTCAGGTTGAGGGTCTTACAATGCCACGCAGGCTATCAACTGCCCGCACAATTTCTATTTTTAATCTGTTCCTAAATCATTGCTATTTACAATCTATATTAATGACTTGGATGAAGGGACCATGTGTAATGTAGCCATGCTGATGATACAAAGATGGGTGAGAAAGCCAATTGTGAGGAGGACACACAAATCTGCAAAGGGATATTGTTATATATGCAGACTAGAGATATACTCTGTGTAGTCACTGTATAGTTGCATAAGATGGCGACTTGTTTACCTGATGTACTATCAATAAGGTTTACACTGTGTATATACATGAAGGCACCATGAGAGGGTGCAACTGGTGAAGACCAGGGTTTCCTGTTCTGCCCTGGTGGCAGGGGCTGTATAAAAGGGGAGCCACCATGCGGCTGCCTCACTCTGGAGTTAGGAATAAAGGACCAAGGTCACTACAGTTTGAGTATTACACATTGCCTCGTGGAGTCATTCATAGGTACCGTACAAACATAATAACTGGCGATGAGAATATGGACTTTCACGCGATATTATGGCTACCTTTGGCACACGAAAAGACTTCGCAGAGGGTGATAATGTGGATGATTTCACGGAAAGGCTCGAGCTATATTTCGAGGCAAATGACCTGGCAGGAGAGACGGACACATTGGCGGGGAAGTGGAAGGCTATACTGCTGACCAGTTGTGGGCCCGGGGTCTATCGCCTCGTCAGGGACTTGCTGACACCCACGAAGGCCAAAGATAAGACATACGATGAGCTGATTGAACTAATTCGCAACC
This sequence comes from Pristiophorus japonicus, assembly GCF_044704955.1. NCBI lineage: Eukaryota > Metazoa > Chordata > Chondrichthyes > Pristiophoridae > Pristiophorus > Pristiophorus japonicus. The sequence goes on from NC_091977.1 coordinate 313,681,638, forward strand.
AACTTAAACCAAAAGAGAGCATCCTCACGGCCAGGCACAGATTCTACACTCACCGCAGACCTGAGGGCCAGGCGATTGCAAAATATGCAGCCGACCTCAGGAGACTTGCGGCACCGTGTGATTTTGGCACGCACCTCAACGAACCATTGCGAGACATCTTCGTTATAGGAATTGGCTACGAGGGCCTCCTTCATAAGCTATTATCTGCCGACACCACAGTCAATCTGCAGAAAGCCATCAGCATCAGTGAGGCGTTCATGACCTCGACCTGCAGCACCAAGCCAATTATTCATCCTGTGGACTCAAACCTGACAAGTACTGTGCACAGAATAGCGCCTTTCACAGGCAAGACTGTAGAACGTGGCTCTGCCCAGGGCAGAGAGCACAGACCTCAGAGTTCCAGAACTCAGAGTCCGCCAAGGGGTGCTAATCGAATAGCACCATGCTGGCGTTGCGGAGGAAACTATAGGGCTTACCAGTGTCGGTTTGCTGAGTACATATGCAAAGACTGTAACACGAAGGGCTACCTCCAGTGTATGTGTAAAAGAAATACGACTCACCATCTAGCAGAGGAGTCGGTAGATGACTTTGAATCCAGCGGGGAGTATGATGATTTGACCAGAGAGGCAGCTCAGACCCAAGAAGAAGTGTATGGAGTGTATACCTGCACCACCGATTGTCCTCCAGTGAAGATGGAAGTCGAGATAAACGGCATTGCAGTCTTCATGGAACTGGACACGGGAGCGAGCCAGTCAGTTTTGAGCCAGGATGCCTTCGAGAGGCTATGGAACGAAAAACAACCCAAGCCGGTTCCAGTACAGGAAAAGTTGCGCACCTACACCAAGGAGCTGATCCTACTCCTTGTAATGCGGATGCAAGTGTAAACCATAATGGCGTGGTGCACAAGTTACCTCTGTGGATTATTGCAGGTGATGGGCCAATGCTACTCGGAAGAAGGTGGATGGGGAAGATCCAGTGGAAATGGGAAGACCTCTTCACTCCAGCAATCGATGTCTCAGAGGCAGAGCAAAACCTCACCTTCGCTTGGGCCAGGCACCAGAGAACAGACCAGCGCAGCACCTGAGGCACAGATCGTCCATCATGACTGCGTGGCAATGATCCGACCGGAACGACCTAAAAGTAGCTTCCCGGCTCCAGTGGCAGGACTCCTGGGGAGGAAGATCGAATTCACATGCACTCTTCCAGCTTTTGTGGCAGAATCGCGGGAGAGAAGGATCAAGGCAGTCCACCTCGAGGACAGAGGCAAAATGACATCCCTGCTGCAGCAAGGAGCAGCATGGCGTGGCAGGGTTCTCTTAAAGGTGACCTGCAACCAACTGAACTTAGAGACATTGTATGCATGGCAATCAATGTAACAAACCGATTAAGAATGTAAAGAACAAAATGTTGCGAGATGTCGGGAACAGAGTGTCCCCAAAAGTAGCAAACGAGCGAATTCAGGAGGGTAAAGATGCCTTGCCCCAGGTGTCTCCACAAGTTATAGGCCAGCGACCTCAGGAGGGTGAAGGCACTGACCCTGATACCCTGCCCCAAGTCTATCCCACGCTGCAGGCACCCGATGGCACTATTTGGCACGGACCTGGAAACGAAAATGACCGCCGTTGCCCACCACCCGGGTGGAGACGGCGCAGCCCCCAGACCCAGTCACTACCTCGGCCATGTCCAGGAGCGAAAGGTCAGAACCAACGAGTTCCCCAAACGGGACCTGGAACAGCCAGGTTCCAAACACCATTAGAGAGCAGGCAGAAGATTCTGCAGCCCCCAAAGAAGGACAGGGAGGCCACACACATATGTAGCTCTGCCCACCACTAGGCAATGGCAAAGATCCTGATTCCTGGCAATGTGAGCAAACCAAGCCCACCCCATTAGCAGGGGTCGCAGCGCCACCATCAGACGACCAGGACCCCGTCCGGTGGCTCTGGAACAAGCGTCTTCGCATACCTGTACTGCTACCTCAGTACTGACCATGACTGAACTAATTATGCAATCTACCCAATCCTGGCGCACAACCGTAAAACGTAACAAATGTAATTCACTGAACCAAAATGTCACGATACAAACTGTAAAAAGTTGTTTTCTTCCTTTGTACTTGCATTGTGTCTGATCGTGTATGTTTATGTAACAGGCCAGCTGCATGATCTCGCTGTGTGTTGGGGGGGGGGGGGGGGAATGGATATATGTAGCCATGGACACACACATGGATCACACCCAGAACCCATTGGAACCTCCACTGCATTATCAAACCATCCAAACTGATAACCACCACCCAACGTTGTGGCAAAAGGACTTGGGGGTTAACAGGGAGAGAGCCAAGCCAAAGCACAGCCAAGGTGCATGGGATATTGGCACTTAAGTCTGGGGAGGGCTAAGCCAGAGCACATAGTGCAAAGATAATTGGCACAAAGGACTTGTGGGAGAGTGATGTTATATGTGCAGACTATAGATGGACTCTCTGTGTAGTTACTGTGTAGTTGCATAAGATGGAGACTTGTTTACCTGATGTACTATCAATAAAGTTTACACTGTGTATATAGAAACATAGAAAATAGGTGCAGGAGTAGGCCAATGAGTTCATGGCTGAACATGCAACTTCAGTACCCCATTCCTGCTTTCTCGCCATACCCCTTGATCCCCCTAGTAGTAAAGACTACATCAAACTCCTTTTTGAATATATTTAGTGAATTGGCCTCAACAACTTTCTGTGGTAGAGAATTCCACCGGTTCACCACTCTCTGGGTGAAGAAGTTTCTTCTCGTCTCGGTCCTAAATGCTGGCATCACGAGAGGGTGCAACTGGTGCAGACCGGGGTTTCCTGTTCTGCCCTATTGGCAGGGGCTATATAAACGGGGAGCCACCATGCGGCTGCCTCACTCTGGAGTTAGGAATAAAGGATCAAGGTCACTACAATTTGAGTACAACACATTGCCTCATGAAGTCATTCATAGCTACAGTACAAATAAAATTGATATAGACAGGCTAAGTGAGTGGGCAAAAACTTGACAGATGGAGTATAATGTGGGAAAATGTGAGGTTATCCACTTAGCCAGAAAAAAAATAGAAAAGCAAATTATAATTTAAATGGAGAAAAATTGCAACGTGCTGCAATACTGAGGGACCTGGGGGTCTTTGCACATGAAACACAAAAAGTTAGTATGCGGATACAGCAAGTAATCAGGAAGGCAAATGGAATGTTGGCCTTTATTGCAAGGGGGATAGTGCTACAACTGTACAGGGTATTGGTGAGGCCACTCTTGGAGTACTGTGTACAGTTTTGGTCTCCGTATTTAAGGAAGGATATACTTGCATTAGAGGCTGTTCAGAGAAGGTTCACTAGGTTGATACTGGAGATGAGGGGTTTGACTTCGAAAGATAGGTTGAGCCTATACTCATTGGAGTTTAGAAGAATGAGGTGTGATATTATCAAACCATAAGATAATGAGGGAGCTTGACAAGGTGGATACAGAGAGAATATTTCCACTCATAGGAGAAACTAAAACTAGGGGACATAGTCTCAGAATAAGGGACCGCTCATTTAAAACTGAGATGAGGAGGAATTTCTTCTCTCAGAGGGTTGTAAATCTATGGAATTCTCTGCCCCAGAAAGCTGTGGAAGCTGGGTCATTGAACATATTTAAGGCGGAGATAGACAGGTTTTTGAGCGATGAGGGAATAAAGGGTTATGGGGGAGCGGGCAGGGAAATGGAGCTGAGTCCATGATCAGATCATCCATGATCTTATTAAATAGCAGAGCAGGCTCGAGGGGCCAGGTGGCCTACTCCTGCTCCTATTTCTTAGGTTCTTATGCTGCATTCGCTTACATTACAGTGACTGTATTTCACAGTAATTCATTGTGTGTGAAGTGCTTTGGGACTTTCTGAGAGACTAATAAGACAGTATATGAATCAGGAACTACATTTCAAAGTATTTCACCGGCTGTAAAGCTCTTTGGGACTTCCTGAGGTCGTGCAAGGTGCGATATAAATACAAGTCCTTTCTTCTTTGAAAGTCGTTATCTTCCTTTTTAATTTAAAGTTCTATGCAAAAGATTCAGTTCTTTTATTTAGTTGGCCGTTTTCTTTCCATTAATGTATATGGATTTTTAACCAAAGTATTATAGTCATGTATGAACAACTTTAGATCATAACCACCGCTCCCATTTTCTCAGAAAGTAGGTTCTGATATCAGTTACATCTCCTCTGCATCTGTTGATAATGAATAAGAAAGTGCTGCGATGTAATTTTGTTATACATATCCAAGGTCGAGAGCTATATGTTATAGGTCACATGGGGGGGGGGGGGCGGCGTGATAGTAAGAGGTTGTTTAACAAATTCTTAGATGCCTCCATGTTGACGTGGGAAGTTAACTTGACATGAAGATATTCACACCTCATTGCAATTATTCAGGAAGGTGGCTCACCACCACCTTCGAGGGAAATTAGGGATGGGCAATAAACACTGGCCTAGCCAGCGGCACCCACATCCTGTGAATGAATAAAAGAAAAATAGGATTATCACTCTAGTATGATTATGGTCTGTCTAGAATAATCACAACAGTTTTCATACTTGGCTGTAAGAAAACAATAGTTAAATATGTTTATATAAATTTTCACAATTGATAATGAACTTGCTATATAAATAGCATAGAATGAATTGGGTTAAATTGGGAGTTAAAATATTTTCATATAAATAGATTTTATATTGCATCTTTCGATTAGACACTTTACAGCCTTCCAAACTCAACATTGAGTTCAACAATTTCAGATCACAAACTCTACCCCAATTGTTTCGGACGGCAGCTGTTGATGATTCTGCCATTCCCATTTACACCTCCTCTAGATCCATCTTTTGTCCCATTACCATCTCCTTTTGCCTTGTACTATTATGCCTTTTGTCATTTAATCTCTCCTGCCTTCCACCCTACCACAGCCCTTCCCTTATATCCTCACCTCACCCGTTCCATGTCTCTGGACTTGCTTAAAAACTGTTAAATCTCTAACTTCTTCCAGTTCTGATGAAAAACCATCAACCTGAAAGGTTAACTCTGTTTCTCTCTCCACAGATGCTGCATGACCGGCTGAGTATTTTTCAGCATTTTCTGTTTTTATTTCCGACTGCCAGCGTCCGCAGTATTTTGCTTTAATTAAAATCGTCTGGCTGGGTAACCAAAAGAGAAATCAATAACAATGCTTTATTTGTTCATATTCTTTTGTAGTATCTAGCTTAAACAGTGACACTCAAGTGATGTTCACAAAATAAATATTTTTGATCCACAGCTACATTGCTGGTACATGTAGCGGGTACCATTTTTGGACTACAGTGTAAGCAGCAAGTAGTTATTCCATTCACATTCCCAAGAGTCCTACATATATGTATATGCATGTGTAGCTCATGTACCAATCTGTCCACATACATACTGCAAATCGGGGGCATGTGCATGGACACAATGTCCTGTTGTCGCAAATTGTGTCAAATGATTTTTTTCCCCACAGGATTTTTAAAAGACTTGTATCCAAACAGTATAGAAAGAAAGCCACAGAAAATGTGAATAGCCAGGAATGACTCATTTTTCAGAACTGTACATTATGGCATAGCTTCTACTGATACAGCTGCAGCATGGAATCACGTCTTTAGACAGTCCTGTACCCAACATAAAACTCTAAACTGACAACCTTGGCAGGATTATATTGCATTTTGCCAGTGTGGTCACACTGTACCAATAGGCATGTAATAACTAGAGCATTCAATAATACTCTGAGCAGCTTCTGTTTCTAGGTCTAGTAGTTCTGTGGTATTTGAGTAACTATACGGAGTAACAAATGTTCTCAAACTGTATAGTTACCACCTCTGTCAACTGGGCTCCAACTTTGCCATTACTTAGTTTTAAGTTTGTTACTCAATATATTGAACACATCATAAAAATTAAAGCCTAACCATATTATATTCCCATCCACCTCGCAGCTAATTTGATTTTGTTTTAACATTACAAGTTGCCGACATACATTTTAAATAAAGCCAATGCATCCTGAATCAGATGAAAACAATTAAATGTTTGCAACATAATTCGTTTAAATACTGCAACAAAATCAAAAATTCATAAACCAAACATTTCATCCAAACATTAAACATGGATGGCACTTCAATAATAAAATGTCTGAGATAGTCAAGAAATTGCTTCATCTGCTCATAAATTATTTTTGCCACTAAAATTTACTTCTACAGTAATCAGAAAGTAAAATATTTTACAATTCATTTTGTATATACTAATTATAATTAGTGAGAAATGTTATAGGAAATGAGAAAGCTTGAATTATATTGGGCTGGATTTTCATATTGCAGATAATGAGGAAAACAGACCTGAAACACACCATTTATGCACAAATGGTGAGAGTGAGACTGAAATTAACATTTTTGTTCTTTACAGTACTGAGAAATATTGTAGTTGATGAGCACGTTGTGATTACATGGAACTTTTTGGTAATTACTGACAATGAAGAATTGAAGGCAATAACCCTCCATTAACCTTGTCTAAGAATAGTATAAAATTGTAACAATTTGAGAGGATTGATAATAATTGAAAATGCAATCATAAGCATTTGCAGTATGTAGTAATCATTCTGAAAATATTTAAATTAAAATTTTTCACATAAAATACCTTTCTTCCCCTTTAATGCATAACTGCCTTTTTCTTGCAACACAAAACATGGGAAAATATTGTACCCCAAATAATTTATCAATTCATGTTTAAATACTTTATATACCACTGCAATGTTTTGTATATAACATGCACCATTTCACATTTAAGAATGAGCTTGTTGCAATGCATAATAAAGATCCCATGGCACTATCTGAAGATGACTATGATATTTTCGACAACATTCTTTTATCAAAGTAGATTAATCGCTTCTTAATTGCGATGATTTGAGACGTCATTGTGAGGCTACATGACAACAGTAATGCACGATATGTGAAGCACTTTGGATATTTCTGAAGTATGCTGTATAAATTTAAGTTCTTAATTATTGCCAATATTGGATTTTCACTAAGGACCAGATTGAACATCATGCGGGCCCATATAGAGATCAGCTTCAAGAGAGTTATGTGATTAAATATTCCCCTCTACTGTGTCAGCAGCAGATCTTCTTGATCTGATCCACCTGGAGGATAACTTTTCAAAAAGGTGCAATCTTTCTTGTGCTCATCTGCTTCAGCTCATCCGTTGAATTCATGCCAGCACCACAGTGAAGTTGGTCTGCTTACAGGCAATAGTTACCACCAGCATGCATCATGGCCATCGCTGGTCCATGGTTGTACAGTGCACACAGGGCTCAATGCATCCTCACGAGGTGCTTGATGGGTTTCGATTTACCCCAATTACAGTCCATTTAGTTTGCTGCCAATTAATGCAAACTGACAGTGTAGACTAGGTGATAGCTCCTTTCTTTGAACTTGGGTTGTAATATCAAAAAAGGTGCTTTCGGGTCAGCATCTTCACAAGCAGGATCACCTTCAATGGCAATACAAACTCACAAGTGGACTTGGCATCAGAGGTGGTGAGATTTCCTTGATGACAGTGGGCAAGTGGCTTAACCTGCCCATACACGACAGCACTTGCAGGCCAGCCACTGGGATACAGCACCCAGACCCACCAACACAAATCTCAACTTGATGCAACTTTGGCCACGGGGCAATTGTTATTTTCTTCTGGCTGCTATCGCACAATATAAAAACGTGACGATTTCCGAGGCACCGAGGAGAGGATTGCAAAACTACGATAGCAACTTTGTGATTAGCTGCAGCAGATACTGTGGGAAGTACATGTTTCAATAAACAGAATACTTGGGCAAAAACACTTCCCTGTGGAACGTACCTGGGTTTCAGATCCATTTCGTTGTACAGCACAGTGCAGTTCACGCAGAAGAAAATGATAGGACTGTACTTAAAATGTGCATATCCAGTCAAAGGCAATCAAAAGCAACAGCTGCAAAATCTTGGTAAGATATTGAATTATGTGAACCAAAGCCTGCACTCTCCCCAATTTGGCTTTGCAACCTTGGATGGACATTTGTCTCCATAGGGAGAGGGGGTAAAAACTGCAAGCAAATCACTTTGGCCCACTCTTACATAAAAACATAGAAAATAGTAGGCCATTCGGCCACTCGAGCCTGCACCACCATTCAATAAGATCATGGCTGATCATTCACCTCAGTACCCCTTTCCTGCTTTCTCTCCATACCCCTTGATCCCTTTAGCCATAAGGACCATATCTAACTCCCTCTTGAATATATCTAACGAACTGGCATCAACAACTCTCTGCGGTAGAGAATTCCACAGGTTCACAATTCTGAGTGAAGAAGTTTCTCTTCATCTCGGTCCAAAATGGCTTACCCCTTATCCTTAGATTGTGACCCCTGGTTCTGGACTTCCCCAACATTGGGAAAATTCTTCCTGCATCTAACCTGGCCAGTCACGTCAGAATTTTATATGTTTCTATGAGCTCCTCTAAACTCCAGTGAATATAGGCCCTGTCGATCCAGTCTCTCCTCATATGTCAGTCCTGCCATCCCGGGAATCAGTCTGGTGAACCTTCGCTGCACTCCCTCAATAGCAAGAACGTCCTTCCTCAGATTAGGAGACCAAAACTGAACACAATATTCCAGGTGAGACCTCTCCAAGTCCTGTACAACTGCATTAAGACCTCCCTGCTCCGATACTCAAATCCCCTAGCTATGAAGGTCAACATACCATTTGCCTTCTTCACTGCCTGCCGTACCTACATACCAACTTTCAATGACTGATGTACCATGACACCCAGGTCTCGTTGCACCTCCCCTTTTCCTAATCTGCCGCCATTCAGATAATATTCTGCCTTCATGTTTTTGCCACCAAAGTGGATAAGTTCACATTTATCCACATTATACTGCATCTGCCATGCATTTGCCTACGTCACCCTGCAGCCTCTTAGCATCCTCCTCACAGCACACACCGCCACCCAGCTTAGTGTCATCTGCAAACTTGGAGATATTACACTCAATTCCTTCATCTAAATCATTGATGTATATTGTAAATAGCTGGGGTCCCAGCACTGAGCAATGCGACACCCCACTAGTCACTGCCTGCCATTCTAAGAAGGACCCGTTTATTCCTACTCTTTGCTTCCTATCTGCCAGCCAGTTCTCTATCCACGTCAATAAATGACCCCCAATACCATGTGCTTTAATTTTGCACAATCTCTTGTGTGGGACCCTGTCAAAAGCCTTTTGAAAGTCCAAATACACCATATCCACTGATTCTCCCTTGTCCACTCTACTTGTTACATCCTCAAAAAATTCTAGAAGATTTGTCAAACATTATTTCCCTTTCATAAATCCATGCTGACTTGACTGATCCTGTCACTGCTTTCCAAATGTGCTGCTATTTCATCTTTAATAATTGATTCCAACATTTTCCCCACTACTGATGTCAGGCTAACCGGTCTATAATTCCCCTTTTTTAAAAAGTGATGTTACTTTAGCTACCCTCCAGTCCATAGGAACTAATCCAGTCGATAGACTGTTGGAAAATGATCACCAATGCATCCACTATTTCTAGGGCCACTTCCGTAAGTACTCTGGGATGCAGCCTATCAGGCCCCTGGAATTTATCGGCCTTCAGTCCCATCAATTTTCCCAACACAATTTCTTGATTAATAAGGATTTCTTCAGTTCCTCCTTCTCGCTGGACCCTCGGTTCCCTAGTATTTCCAGAAGGTTATTTGTGTCTTCCTTAGTGAAGACTGAACCAAAGTATTTGTTCAATTGGTCTGCCATTTCTTTGTTCCCCGTTATAAATTCACCTGATTCTGACTGCAAGGGACCTATGTCTGTCTTCACTAATCTTTTTCTCTTCACATATCTATAGAAGCTTTTATAGTCCGTTTTTATGTTCCCAGCAAGCTTCCTCTCATACTCTATTTTCCCCCCTCCCACTTAAACCCTTTGTCCTCCTCTGCTGAATTGTAAATTTCTCCCAGTCCTTAGGTTTGCTGCTTTTTCTGGCCAATTTATATGCCTCTTCCTTGGATTTAACACTATCCCTAATTTCCCTTGTTAGCCACGGTTGAGCCACCTTCCCCGTTTTATTTTTACTCCAGACGGGGATGTACAATTGTTGAAATTCATCCACGTGATCTTTTTAAATGCTTTCCATTGCCTATCCACCATCAACCCTTTAAAGTATCATTCGCCAGTCTATTCTAGCCAATTCACGTCTCATACCATCGAAGTTACCGCTCCTTAAGTTTAGGACCCTAGTCTCTTGCACAATTCCTGGTGTCTGTTCATTAAATAAGATTAATAGAGGTGTAGGAGATATAAACAAGTTGTCAGTCTTCTTAGCTCTGAAGTGAGAAATATAATCATAGAATTTTACAACACAGGAATTGGCCATTCAGCCCATTGCATTTGTGCTGGCATTCTGAAAGTTATTCATCAAACCCATTTTCCTGCCCTTTCCCTATATAATTTTTTTTTTTATCCAGATGCATCTAAAAAATACTTCTTTAAAAAGGATGCTTTATTTGTGGGTTCCAAAAAATATTAATTTATTTTCATTTAACAGGCCACAGATTTAATGACGGGAAATATACAGGCAACTGAATATTCTTACTATGTGCAATTTTAAAAGTAAATATTTTTTCCAGAAAGTCTAAGCTGCTAAAGATCACTGAATGCTCTTCAGACTGTTTCCATGGTTTTCTACTACCTCCTAGGCAACAGCTAAGTATAGGCCACACAGAGCTTCCATCTAGTGTTTTTAATAAAAATGTAATATTTGGATGTTCCAGAAAAATGAGAGATTCAAATCCTTCACTGCTGCTGGAGCATAACATTATATAGGGCCCAAGTTTCCACACGATAAAAAACGGGCGCCTGTTTTTCGCGCCTAAAAAAAAAACGCGCGATTCTGGAGTGCCCTGCAGCAACTTGTCTGTTTGGCGTGGTGCCCAGGGGGGCGGAGCCTACACTCGCGCCGATTTTGTAAGTGGGAGGGGGCGGGTACCATTTAAATTAGTTTTTTTCCTGCCGGCAACGCTGTGCGTGCGCGTTGTTGCGTTCGCGCACGTGCAGTGTGAAGGAAACATTGGCACTCGGCCATTTTTGTAGTTCTTTGTAGCTGTTTAATTTTTGAACATTTTTTAATAAAAGCACATTGCCATCAGCACATCAGCACTGAGAAGGCTGCAGGAAGCCTCAGAAAGTTGAGGCAGCCGTTTCCCTCCCCCTCCCCGCCCGCCGTCGGGAACAAACGGCTTTCTCCTCCCCCCCCCCCCCCCGGGGGAACGAATGTCTTTCTCCTTCCCCCCCCCCCCCCCTTGAGGATGCTAAGCTTGTGCTGGCTTAAGGCTTCACAGTTGCTGCTTATCCTTTTGTACTTCATTCAAGTCATCATTTCCGATGCATGTCCAGACAGTATGAGCAGGTAAATCAATTCTTGTTTTTTGTGGCTTAATATCATACTACACACCCACATTTACATAGTGAACCACTGGTAGTCCTTCGCAATCATTATTTTAATCCCATTTAGTATGCTCCATATACATGACTTATGGAAAAATACAGATTTGTTTTATATCTTCCACATAAACATATAGGTACTAGTCTTACCAAAAAAAGGATAGGAGGAAGGGAGAACAATTGGAGCGACTATGCATCATTTTCACCGAGTCGCTCCCAACAACATCCACAATCTGAAGGTCACCATTAATAATAATAAATAACTTTTATTTATATTGCGCCTTTAACGTAGTAAAACATCCATTGACCAGAAACTTAACTAAAGCAGCCATAGCCATGCTGTGGCTACAAAAACAAGGTTGTTAGCAAGTAGCTCACCATCTGACCCTCAAAGCCTCTCCACCATCTACTAGGCTCAAGTCAGGAGTGTGATGGAATATGCAACTCTCGCTTGGATAAGTGAAGCAGCAGAAATACTCAAGAACGTCTTCTACAATGGGGCTATTTGCTTGATCAGTACCCCGCCACTGGACTAAATATCCCCACTCCACAGTCTGTGATTAGTTAACTGACCCCAGTTGACATGGAGTAAGAGATACTACTGTTGGCTTCAGCCCCCCCAGGTTAGGAAGGGAAACAAATGTATTAGCCAATGATCTCAACCAAAAGTTTGCAGCGTGAACAGGAATGGACTCGTCTCTGATGCCCCCAACCATGTTATATAGCTTGCTGACACAGGCATTCTAGCTGACATGTGAATGGCCACTTGGGCAAGGTACCAGAGACAACTGGAGCTGGCAGAACTGAGTGTCAATGCCTGCAGGAGAGATAGTGAGAAAATTGTTGTGAAAAAATGTATTTTATGAATGTTTAAATTGTAATTTAATTTTACTCTATTTATTTGTGGTGAAAAAGTCACCTTCATCTCTTCAGATAGTATACACTAGACTTGAGCAGCAACAGAACTTCTTCACCCACGATTATGTGCAAATTGTCGATTTTCACAGGTGCAATTATACAGCTCAAGACTTCAAACAATATTTCTCGGCAGTATTTGGCATGGTAGAGTTCCACTCACCACAACTGCAAAACAAACCCTCTTTGAACCATTAGTGTTCAGCTGACTAGAATCACCGGTCTTTAAAGTCAAAGTGAAGTTAAACTTCCAGCAAATGGCCTAGTGCCTGATTTGATGGAAGCTTTTAGGCCATAATTAATCTGTGGCTGGAAATATTAAAATTCTCCTTCCAGAAATAAAAACAGGACACCGCCTACCTGGGAACTCTGCCCGTCAAGCTTCCTTCACTCGAGGATGATTTAGGTCTTGTTTCTATTTCAGTTTTCAGCTTTTCCTTTACTCCATTTGGTGGCTCTTGCTGACCTTGTGGCTGTATTTCTTCCTGTGGCTGTTCACGCTGCTCCTCCATCTTTTCTTCTTTTTCGCTCTCACTTTCATTGTCACTATCTTCTCCCAAGATGTCATCCACCTGCCAAAAGGGGTCATATTGTTAAATCAAGTCAACAAGAATTACACATCATTTTACAGCATGGAAACAGGCCATTGTTTCTGCTCCACATCAGCCTCCTCCGACCCCATCAACATATCCTTCTATTCTTTTCTCCCTCATGTGCTTATCTAGCTTCCTTTAAATGCATCTGTGCTATTCGCCTTAACCACTCCATGTGGGAGCGAGTTCCGCATTCTGACTAGCCTCTGGTGAAGAAGTTTCCCCTGAATTCCCTACTTGATTTATTAGTGACTATCTTATATTTGTGGCCCCTAGTTTTAACCTCCCCCACAGTGGAAACAACTCTACGTCTACTCTATCAAACCCCTTCATAATTTTAAAGACCTCAATCAGGTCACCTCTCCGTCTTCTCTTTTCTACTGAAAAGAGCCCCAGTCTGTTCAGTCTTTCCTGATAGTTGTACCCTCTCAAACTTGGCTTAAAATGGTTTGGTGCACATGCAGTGCCAAGCAACAATTCTTCCTTGCTCTGCTTGAAATGTGCATCCACTCTTCCCTTTAAAGGGGCAATGATCTCCACCTCAACTACTCAACTTGCCTGGACTTATAGCCAAAGCCTCAAAACTGCAAACAAATGAACAGCTAACATTATTAGCCTTGCATTAACTGAATATATTGAACAAAGCATCAATCATCCACCAATCCTTTCTACTTTTGTTGACGAACAATCATCATCTACCTTGATCCACATTTCTTGTTCCAGTATGTATACATTTTTAATCATAATACTTCTGTGAAGCACTTTGGGACATTTCACTACGTTAAAGGCACTGTATAAATATAAGTTGCTGTTGTTGTATAATTTTACATTTATCCATAACTGTCTTGGGACATTGGATGGATACACATATCTGTTGAAATTATGTTAAGCCTGGAGCGGGATTCGAACTCGCAACCTACTTGATTCAAATGCGAGAGTGCTACCAACTAAGCCACAGCTGACACACATTGTATTGTATAATCCCTGGGAGGACAGACGCACAAACATTAGCGTCCTCATCCAGGCCAACATCCCCAGCATTGAAGCACTGACCACACTTGATCAGCTCCACTGGGCAGGCCACATCGTCCGCATGCCAGACACGAGACTCCCAAAGCAAGCGCTCTACTCGGAACTCGTCCACTGCAAACGAGCCAAAGGCGGGCAGAGGAAACGTTACAGGGACACCCTCAAAGCCTCCCTGATAAAGTGCGACATTCCCACTGACACATGGGAGTCCCTGGCCATAGACCGCCCTAAGTGGAGGAAGTGCATTCGGGAGGGCGCCGAGCTCCTCGAGTATCGTCACTGAGGGCATGCAGAAATCAAGCGCAGGCAGTGGAAGGAGCGTGCGGCAAACCAGGCTCCCTGCCCACCCTTTCCTTCAAGGACTATCTGTCCCACCTGTGACAGAGACTGTGGTTCTCATATTGGACTGTACAGCCACCCAAGAACTCATGCTAAAACTGGAAGCAAGTCTTCCTCGATTCCGAAGGACTGCCTATGATGATGATAAAACATATGTAGACGACATGTAAGCACCCACTCGTAACTTCTTTTCTTCTTTTGTTCAAGACTATTGTTGTTAGAACCATCACTAATTCCCGGTTGCAAGTGTTTTGACACTAGGATCTACAAACTAATTTATATGCTGTTCATAGATTACAGCTCAGAACAGATAAGAAAACCCAATCATATCTGCCAACTCAGTGAATCCATTAGTTCTCCAAATGCACGTTATAATAACCACCTTAGCTCCAGCAAACACGCCATCCTATATTTCTTGGAAACATAATAGAAATCTGAAGTGTACCTTAATTGTATTACCACTGAAAACTGTGCTCACTTGGTGAAAACAGAATGTGACAAACTGGACTAAAAAGTCAGAAGGATAAACACGTTTCTAATGATTTAAACTGTTGCTATTAACTCAGTGCTGAAAGGGGAAGTGAATCCTGTTCTCTTTGTTTGCCATTCTATCTTGCCTCCTCTCCTGAAGGCAGTGACTCATTCTGATCACTTGTCCTAATGTCTCCTCATGTGGTTCGGTCTCAAATTTAGTTTGATAACGCCCGGGATGTCTTACTGTGTTAAAGGCGCTATATAAATGCAAGTTGCAGTTGTTGTTCAGCCCAAGATCATTGAGACTAAATGTAGCACCTCATGCAAGGCCAGCAGTGACTGGGTTGCAAACCTGGGACTTTTTTCCCCCAATTTTATGATTCAGTTACCCCACTTTATTTTAAAGATATATTTCAATGCCATTGAATATCAAGGGGAAGTGGTTAGACTCTTGCTTATTGGAGGTGGCACTTGTGTGGTGCGAATGTTACTTGCCACTTATCAGCCCAAGCCTGAATGTTGTCCAAGTCTAGCTGCATGCTGGCATGGACTGCTTCATTATGTGAGGAGTTGCGGATGGAACTGGACACTATGCAGTCATCAGCGAATATCCCCACTTTTATAATGGAGGGAAGGTCATTGATGAAGCAGCTGAAGATGGTTGGGCCTAGGACACAACCCCGAGGAACTCCTGCAGTAATGTTCTGGTGCTGGGATGATTGACCTCCAACAACGAGAACTATCTTCCTTTATGCTAGGTATGACTCCAGCCAGTGGAGAGTTTTCCCTCTGATTCCCATTGACTTCAATTTTACTAGGGCTCCTTGATGCCACACTCGGTCAAATGCTGCCTTGATGTCAAGGGCAGTCACTCTCACCTCACCTGTGGAGTTCAGCTCTTTTGTCCATGTTTGGACAAAGGCTGTAATGAGGTCTGGAGCTGAGTGGTCCTGGCAGAACCCTAACTGAGCATCAGTGAGCAGGTTATTGGTGAGTATGTGCTGCTTGATGGAAGGTGCTATCACTTTGCTGATGATTGAGAGTAGATTGGCCGGTAATTGGCCAGATTGGATTTGTCCTGCTTTTTGTGGACAGGACATACCTGGGCAGTTTTACACATTGTTGGATAGATACCAGTGTTGTAGCTGTACTAGAACAGCCTGGCTTGAGCCACGGCTAGTCCTGGTGCACATCTTCAGCACGACAACTGGGATATTGTCAGGGCCCATAGCCTTTGCTGTATCCAGTGCACTCAGCTGTTTCTTGATATCATGTGGAGTGAATCAAATTGGCTGAAGACTGGCTTCTGTGATGGTGGGGACCTTAGGAGGAAGCCGATATGGATCATCCACTTGGCACTTCTGACTGAAGATGGTTGTAAACACTTCAGCCTTGTCTTTTGCACTTGCAATGATGTTCCGCCATCATTGAGGATGGGGATATTCATGGAGCCTCCTCCTCGCCTTAGTTGTTTAATTGTCCATCACCATTGATGACTGGATGTGGCAGTACTGCAGAGCTTTGATCTAATCTGTTGATTGTGGGATCGCTTAGCTCTGTTTATAGCATGCTGCTTCTGCTTTTTAGCATGCATGTAGTCCTGTGTTGCAGCTTCCCCAGTTCAGCAGCTCATTTTTAGGTACGGCTGGTGCTGCTCCTGGCATGCTCTTCTGCATTCCTTGTGGAACCAGGGTTGGTCCTCTGGCTTGATGGTAATGGTAGAGGGAGGACTATGCCGGGCCATGAGGTTACAGATTGTGGTGGAATACAATTCTGCTGCTGTTGATGGCTCACAGTGCCTCTTGGATGACCAGTTTTGAGCTGCAAGACCGTTTCTGCATCTCTCTCATTTAGCACGGTGGTAGGGCACACAACATGAAGAGTGTCTTCAGTGTGAAGGTGGGATTTCACCTCCACAATGACTGTGCGGTGATCACTGCTTCCAATGTCATGAGACTTCATGGGATCCGGAGTCAATGTTGAGGACTCCCAGGGCCATTCTGTCCCGACTGTATACCACTGTGCCACCACCTTTGGTGGGTCTGTCCTGCCAGTGGGACAGGACATACCCAGGGATGGTGATGGAGGAGTCTGGGACATTGGCTGAAAGGTATGATTCTGTGAGTATGACTGTGTCAGGCTGTTGTGTGACTAGTCTGTGGGACAGTTCTCCCAATTTTGGCATGAGTACCCAGATGTTAGCGAGGAGGACTTTGCAGTGTCGACTGGGCTGGATGTGTCGTTGTCGTGTCTGTAGCCAGTGCCGAGGTTGATGCCGGGTGGTCCATCTAGTTTTGTTCTTCTTATTGTTTTCTGTAGCGGTTCGTTACAATTGAGTGGCTTGCTAGGCCATTTCAGAGGGCAGTTAAGAGTCAACCACATTGCTGTGGGTCTGGAGTCACATATAGGCTAGACCGGGTAAGGGCGGCAGATTTCCTACTCTAAAGAACATTAGTGAACCAGATGGGTTTTTTATGACAATCTAGTAGCTTCATGGTCACCATTACAGACGTTAGCTTTTTATTCCAGATTTTATATTAAAAATTTTGACAATTTAAATTCCAAAACTGCCAAGGTGGGATTTGAATTCATGTCTCCAGATTATTAATCCAGGCCGGATTAATACAGGAGAAATTATAATGGGGGAATAAGGAAATGGCAGAGAAATTAAACAAATACTTTGTGTCTGTTTTCACAGATGATGATGCAAGAAACTTGCTGATAATAATAGAGAACCAAGGGTCTTGAGAATAAGGAACTGAAAGAAATTATTAGTAAAAAAATGATACTGGAAAAACTAATGGGACTGAAAGCTGATAAATCCCCAGGACCCGATGGCCTACATCTTAGGGTTTTGAAAGAAGTGGCTATAGAAATAGTGGATGCATTGGTTGTCAACTTCCAAAATTTCATAGATTGTTGAATGGTTCCCGCGGATTGGAAGGCAGCAAGTGTAACCCCACTATTTAAGAAAGGAGGGAGAGAGAAAATGGGGAACTACAGACCAGTAATAGGGAAAATGCTAACATTTAGTAGTATTAGGCAGTCCTTTTGTATCGAGGATGACCCGCTTCCACATCAAAAAGGGATGAGTTCACAGGGGTTTCAATGAGGGACCGGACATTCTAGGACCTGAACTACATATTGAAGGATGGAAGATGCCTGTGCCTGGATTATTTTAACGTGTGGTGGCCGTTGCACACCAGCCACCACATGGGCTTGACAGAGCTAGGTCTTGATCCAGTGGCAAGGGTTAACCAAGACAACTGGAGATCAAGCTCTGCTGCATGGACCTAGTGCGCACACATATCGCAGTGTGGGCTGGCCCGTGCTGCCCCTTGACCCATGCCTCTTCTGGGCCCCGATCAAAAATGGAGCAGTCAGTAACAGGACATCAATTAGTCTCCTCTTATCTAGGAGACAAAAATCTATTAAGGACATGGTGACAGGGCACTTAGAAAATAATAATATTGGGCAGAGTCAACATGGATTTATGAAAGGTAAATCATGTCTAACAAATCTGTTATGAGTTTTTTGAGGTTGTAACTAGCAGAATAGATAAGGGAGAACCAGTGGATGTGGTGTATTTAGATTTTCAGAAGACATTCGATAAGGTGCCACACAAGAGATTATTAAACAAAATTAGAGCTCATAGGATTGGGGGTAATATAATAGCATGGATTGAGAATTGGTTAATGGACAGAGAGTAGGAATAAATGGGTTATTTCAACTAGGCAGGCTGTAATTAGTGGGGTACTGCAAGGATCAGTGCTTGGGCCTCAGCTACTCACAATATAGATCAATGATTTGGATGAGGAGGCCAAATGTAATATATCCAAATTTGCCGATGATACAAAGCTAAGTGGGAATGTAAGTTGTGAGGAGGATGCAAAGAGGCTTGAAGGGGATATAGACAGGCTAAGTGAGTGGGCAAGAACGTGGCAAATGGAATGTAATGTGGAGAAATGTGAAGTTATCCATTTTGATCGGAAAAATAAAAAAGCAGAGTACTTTTCCAAATGGTGAGAGATTGGGAAATGTTGGTGTTCCGAGGGACCTGGGTGTCCTTGTACACTAATCACTGAACATTAACATGCAGGTACAGCAAGCAATTAAGAGAGCAAATGGTATGTTGGCCTTTATTACGAGAGGATTTGAGTATTAGAGTAAAGACGTCTTACTTTAATTATATAGGGCCCCGGTGAGACCACACCTGGAGTGTTGTGTACAGTTTTGGTCTATTTACCCAAGGAAGGATATACTTGCCATAGAGGGAGTGCAACGAAGGTTCACCAGACTGATTCCTGGGGTGGGGGGATTGTCCTATGAGGAGAGATTGAGTAGACTAGGCCTATATTCTCTAGAGTTTAGAAAAATGAGAGGTGATCTCATTGAAACATACAAAATTCTTACAGGGCTATGCGGGGAGACTATTTCCCTTGGCTGGGGAGTCTAAAACCAGGGGTCACAGGTTCAGAATAAGGGGTCGGCCATTTAGGATTGAGATGAGGAGAAGTGTCTTCACTCAGAGGGTTGTGAATCTTTGGAATTCTCTACCCGAGGTCTGTGGAGGCTCAGTCGTTGAGTATATTCAAGACAGAGATCGATATATTTTTGGATATTTAGGGAATCAAGGGATATGGGGATAGTGCAGTTGAGTAGAAAATCAGACATGATCTCATTGAATGGCAGAGCAGGCTCGAGGGGCCAAATGCCCTACTCCTGCTCCTATTTCTTATGTTCTTATTTCTAGCAGTCCTGACACTCCTGTTTAAATTAGGCTTAAATGAGGCGTGTGCTGATTAAAATAACTGCCTCCCTGTTTAGTTGGAACAAGGAAAAATCATACAGGGGCAAACAAGTTTACTGTAAACTCGCTAGCACAGGAACAGAGTGTGTCCCCACTGCTGGCCAATTGACTCAGGAGAGAGCAGTGTCGCTTTAAATCTGCGTGGTTCAGTATATTACATTGTGCATCGGCTCACTGAGCCACTAGCAGTGTCAAAGGCAACAGGATGTGTACTGATCGTTTCAAAATCATATATGGCTCGAGAGAACAGCTGTCCAATTTGTTTGTGATATTTCTTCTGGGGAAAAAACTGTATTTGTTGACATTACTTTTTCTTTGAGAAAGAATCAAGTTCAGGTGAAACTAGGTTTTTCAAAAAATGAATTCTCGGGATGTGGGAGTCGTGGTCAAGGTCGCCATTTATTACCCATCCATAGCTGCCCCGAGAAGGTGGTGGTGGGCCGCCTTCTTGAACCGCTGGTAGCGATTTTGATAAAATGGAGTGGCTTGCCAGGCCACTTGAGGGAGCAGTCAAGAGTTAACCATGTTGGTGTGGGACTGGAGACATGTATAGGCCCAGACTGGGTAAGGACGGCAGATTTCCTTCCCGGATGAACATTAGTGTACCAATTTGTTTGAGAGAACTGCGAGTAATGTTCCTGTTAAGCGTCTAGAGGTCTCATGCCGCATGCCGGTTTTACAATAAGAAAAATTGTGCATGTACAGAAATTTGAATGGGGCGTGCACTCCCCCCACAATAAAAATGAAAGGGAACATTGACGGCAACATACCAAATAGATTCCTTCTGGAGGACCACACAGCACCATCTGAAGGATCAAACCTTCCTTGCAAACAGTGGACAACCATCAACCGCCTCAGAACTGGGCATGGTAGATGCTGCCGGCACCTTCATAGATGGAAGATTACAGCTTCCCCATTATGTGACTGCCAAGCTCCTAACCAGAGTCTGGAGCACATCATTGAGCAATGCCCCCAGAGGAAATTTGCAGGTAGCCTACAAGATATCCATGCTGTTGCACCCAAAGCTTTGGCCCGAGTATCTGACTTAGATAATGACATTTGATTTGCCTTGCTACTGTCGTACAAAAGCAGCAGCAGCAAACCTGTTGGGTTTTTAACAACAAGCCGACAGCTTCATGGTCACTTTGAATGAGACTAGCTTTTTTTATATTCTAGTTGGTAGAACCTGAACGGAAGATGAACTTAATTAAGAAGTTACCAATAAAATACAACACGTCATATTGCAAGGGCTAAAATTAACATTCTCACCCTTCCATTCATTTTGCTAAGCTGCTAGTGGTTATTATAATCCAAATCTGACATTAAAATAGTTCGCCAGTGCGATATCTATGCTTTATGAGAACTTCCATTAGCAGCAAAGATGACACTGATTCATTCACAGAATTTTTCAGTTGAGTCTGTCACAGGTTTAACAGCTGTACTTTTCAAAAGGTATTCTACACAGAATTTGTCCGATCGAAAGAATGTAACTGCCCGATGAATAAAGTCTATTATTAAATAATAATAAACATCTACTAAATTACAGGCATAAAAAGACATCTAAAACAATTTGGTGCTTTTCTGTAATCAACAGGAGATTTTCTTGGGGCTATAAATATATATCTCATAGCTATAAAAAGTTAATGGGTGCTAATCCCACATGAGCAATAATGCGTTAACAGCATTCAAACCTTCTGGGTCAGCTCATTTGCATAGCCATCCACAGATCCGGATGCAGATTTCTGCAGGAGTTTGCAGCACACTAGTGGTAGTAGTGGAAAATTGTATGCAAGCAAAATTTAAAGGAATGGGGAACAGTTAAAGGGGAGTGTCCCAATGGGTGTGCAAAAATTCCGAAGGGTTCAAATGTCATCGCACCCCATTAGCTGCTTTCCCCAAAGCTGCTGGGGCAGGGGATTAAAAGTGAACTGAAAGTTGGTGGGCAGGGTTAAGGCTACAGTTGATCAGTAAGGTCACTGGCTGTGCTGCCTACATATTGGCAGTAGGTGGCAGAGAGCTCTACATCTGGCTTTCTACTGACCCAGACCTTATCAAGACACTTTCCCGCCCCCAAATACTGCCAGACAGGTATAGAAACATAGAAACATAGAAAATAGGTGCAGGAGTAGGTGATAATGCATTCAAATACGGTTAAGGGAAATGTGGGTGGTTGCAGCAATCAGGCTGATGATGTTCATTGTGCCTGGCCCTTCATGTAGCAGCTACGTGAAGGGCACCATGTGAGTGGAGTCTTTCGAAAGAACCATCCAGCAAAACTGGCCTTGCTGTCACAACCTAGCTTCGGTGTTGCAGCCTCAGCAAGCACTGATTATTGGCCAAATCAAGGTCAGTCACCTTGGAGTGCAGACGTAGGTACATGGGGTACTGGCAGGTGGGCTCAGACCACCAACATGGCTGGCATCTCTTCGGAGTGCCTCTGATAAAGGCTTGTACTGCAAATTACAGGAGGGAAAAAGTTTGACTGTGTGTGGCTGAACTCTGCAGGTGCATGTACACTGCTGCCACTGATTTGGGTGTGTTTACACTCTGATAGGGCGGATTCCCATTGGGAAATGTATTGATGCAAGTGGTGCTGTGAGCAAGAATTGTTTTAAAATCAATTGGGACAAGGGCTCATAAAGACACAAGTGGTAGGAGAGAAAAAAAAACAGTGTTGAAAAGTGCTAAGTTCCTTATCTCAATTTTCAGAAACCTTTGATGCAAAGATCTCAACAGGAACAGCGCTAGGCTGCATTTACACTGCAAGATTAGCATCGAGGCAAATTGATTTCCCTTCGGTCCCCATGATAAACTTGCAATGGAGTCAGAGTCAGACTAGAGTTCGGAATGAATTGGGGCAAGCGTCCCTGGAGCGAGTGTTGAACACTCAAAGAGTGCAAGTTCTGTGCAATCTTCATCCGGATTTAGGAAACATAGAAACATAGAAAATAGGTGCAGGAGTAGGCCACTCGGCCCTTCGAGCCTGCACCGCCATTCAATGAGTTCATGGCTGAACATGCAACTTCAGTACCCCATTCCTGCTTTCTCGCCATACCCCTTGATCCCCTCAGTAGTAAGGACTACATCTAACTCCTTTTTGGAAGTGCTCAGGGAATCCAGTGGACACTTTTTAAATCTACCTGACCTCAATTTCATTGCTTAGGGAGCAGATTCTTGCCTGCTCACTACCTAAACATTTATATTTTTAACGATTGGGGGACTGTTCCCAGTTCAGCATGAAAGAACTCCAGAACCAGTAGAGGCAAGGCAATGGAAACACTGTCTTGCCTGGCTGGAACCCAAACTGCAGCTACTCTTCCCAAATCAATAACCACAGTGTAAACACCCCCAGATCAGTAACCACAGTGTAAATACCCCCAGATCAATGGCAGCAGTGTAAACACACCCAGATCAGTGACCGCAGTGTAACTGTACCTGCAGAGTTCAGCCACACACAGGGCCCAAGTTTCGGCCTCAGTTGCTCCTGATTTTTTGGAGCAACTGGTGCAGAACGGAGTATCTTAGAAATTCAAATTCTCGGCATTTAGTTTGCTCCAGTTCTTGTCAGTTAGAACAGTTTCACTTTGGAACCGAATTTTTTTTCAAAAGGGGGCGGGTCCGGCCACTTACGCCTGTTTTCAAAGTTTCGGCAGTGAAAACTTACTCCAAACTAACTTAGAATGGAGTAAGTGAAGATTTTTGTACGCTCGAAAAAACCTTGTCTACACTTTAGAAAATCAGGCGTAGGGAATGGTGGTGGGTGGGGGGTGGGGTGGGGGAGGGTGGGTTTAAAGGAAAGTTTATAAACATTAAACACTTCAGTTTTACAAATAAAGAGCCATCATCAATAATAAATGATAAATACATCAATAAATCAACCAATAAATCAATCAAAAAAAATTAAGAAGAAATAATTTTTTTTTTTAAATCAAAAAAAACATTTTCTACTTACCGACTGCTGCACCGGGAGCCCTCCAACAGCGTGCTGGGATGTCTTCTCCCGCCCCCCCACCCCCCCAGCCTCAGTGAGTGTCTGTCACTGTCTCTATCTCTCTGTCTGTCAGTGTCTGTGTTTCTGACAGCGAGGGGAGGGGGAGGAGGGGGGTAGAGGGAGAGAGGGGGGGAGACAGGGGGAGGGGAGGGAAAGAGGGAAGGGAGAGAAGGGGAAGGGGAAGAGAAGGGAAAGGGGCGGTAGGGGGGAAAGGAGATTTACAGGTAGGTGGCGTTGGGTCGGGTCGGGTCGGGGGGGCGGAGGGAGGTCGGGTCGGGTACGGGAGGGGGGGGTGGTCGGGAGCACGGGTCGGGTCGGGGGGGGGGAGGAGGGAGGTCAGGTTAGTTCAGGTGGCGGGGGGGGGGGGGGGAACGGAGCGCGGGTCGGGGGGGCAGAGGGAGGTCGGGTCGGTTCGTGTCAGGGGCGGGGAGAGGGAGATCAGGTTGGGCCGGGTCCGGTTGGGGGGGAGGGAGTGCGGGCCGGGTTGGTGGGGGTGGTGGGAGGGAGGTCGGTTCGGTTCGGGTCGGGGGGGGGGAGCGCGGGTCGGGTCTGGTCCGGTCCGAGGGCGGGGGAGCGGGAGTCGAGTCGGGTCGGGAGGAAGCAGGAACTGGGCGTGGGAGGCAGCCTTATGCACGCAGCCCCAGTGAGGCCATTCGGCCAGGGCTAGGGGCTGCGTGCTTCGGGCCCCTCCCACACAGTTTTGGGCGCCTGGAGCTACTGCACATGCGCGCCCACTGTAGCGCACATGTGCAGAGGTCCCGGCACTGTTTTCAGCGCAGGGACCTAGCTCCACCTCCCACAGCTCGTGCTGCGCCGCGCCCGGCTCCAGAGGACCTGCAGGGAGCCGGAGAATCTATAAGGTTTTTTTAGGTGCACTTTGTGGTGTGAAAAACGGGCGTCCAGGTCGGGGCTGCGCCGTTCTAGGCGCGGCCCGAAACTTGGGCCCACAGAGTCAAACTTTTTCCCTCTTGTAATTTGCAGTACAAGCCTTTATCAGAACAACATCAGTAAACCTCGCGTAAAAGTCACCACACACTAGCTCACCGCTACTTTAAAGAGGCCACATTAAAATTACACTTTCAAACAGTTATTTCAGATATTGATTTGATGAATGGTCCCATCGGAAACATGACTATCTTTTCTCCCTCACATGCTAACTGATCTGCTGTGCATTTTGAGCACTTTTATTCAGGTCTAGCTTTTATGGGTTTAATTTAACTATTCATGAATAAAGTGCACTGTTGCAATAAATCATACATTTCTGCATTTATCATATATGGATAATTATTCCGTTTGAAATGCCTAATAAATGGCTTCTGTTTCACTCAATCATATTGTACTTAATTATTTCCATAACACTACAATTCAGATATATTTAAGTCCATAGAATCGTTTTTAAGGTAATTGGCAAAAGAACCAGAGGCGACATGAGGAAAATATTTTTTACGCAGCACGTTACTTGGATCTGGAATGCACTGCCTAAAAGGGTGGAGGAAGCAGATTCAATAATAACTTTCAAAAAGAAAAATTTGCTGGATTATGGGAATGAGCAAGGGAGTGCTAGAAATCAGGGTTGCAAAATACATAAAACTGATACGAAGAATGCTGTGTTTAAATTGTTGTTTTGAACTGGAGACGAAATGTCTCCTCAGACTGCTATTAGATGCTTTGATCGGCTAATGCTTTGGTATCCTGTTGAGATGTTACAGCATTCTGCACTATGACAACCATTATCTGTTGTTTTCAAGTTAAGACTTCAACTTTGTTTATGTATCTTTAAGACAATTTGTTATAGAAAGACTTAGAATGGATAGAAGTTGAGAGAGTTAAAATAAACATTTGCTATGTCATATAGGAGGTAACACTCTGAAGCAAGCAGTTTTCTGGTTTGGCCTCATGAGATCAAAAGCAGGATACGGACGAAAGAGATAAACACGAATTTCAAAGGAAAGCATCTTCGGGAAAGTATAAACAAAAGGAAGTGTGGCCAAAATCAGGAGACATCTTTAGGGTGGGCTTTGATACAAGAATCGAGACTAAGAACTGGAAGCTTCATTGGGTATTTTTTTCAGGGAAACCTCTATAGGTCAAAAGGTCCTGTCAATATCCCATGTCAGGCCCACCCCTAAAAAGAGAATAAAAGTAAGCCTCCTCAAGGCAGTTATCACAAATGGCTTGAGGGGAGAGCAAAACAGAAGTTGTACTGGTCGAACGCTCTTTGAGCGATCCCATGTTTTACCGAAGGGAGCTCTAGAAGAAAAACAGGCTGCCAGCCAGAGAGCTGCTCACATGCGCCAGCCGTTTGTCCGATCGGATCGGTATCAGCTACTTGTCAAGGTCGTATGTTTTTTCCGTATAACTAATGTATTATATTCCATCTTAAACTCTGATTAAGCACAATATACCCACCAGATTGATTTACAGTTGACCCTGATTATTAAAGTGACCAGAGATAACCTTAAACGTGGCTATTTCTAACAGGAGTGGGACTAAGTAGATAGCTGTTTCAAAGAAGCACGATCATTCTATGATTCTATGAAATGCAACATAGTGAATTAATAACAGGTCGTGGCAACCTGGGCCAAGACTGCAATTCATGTAATCTGTCGCAACAATAATTTGCATTTACATAGCACCGTTAATGGAGTAAAAACATCCCAAGGTGCTTCATAGGAGCGTTACCAGACAAAACTTGACACAGAGCCACGTAAAGAGATATTAGGACAGGAAGGTGAAGGTCTTAAGGAGCGATTTAAAGGAGGAGAGAGGGATAGAAAGGCAGAGAGATTTAGGGAGAGAATTCCAGAGCTTAGAGCCCAGGCAGCTGAAGGCACGGCTGCCAATGGTGGGGCAATTGAGCAGCAATTACCCAGATTCAGCTATCAGATAAAACGGTAGTTATTCAATGTTTCTCCGAGGAAAGAACGCAGCCCATAAAGTACTTTCAATGATCATAGGCACTGTCTCAGGGAAATAAATTCCCCTGTACTAAACTCTGAATTTCACCTATTAAATTGTGTGGCTCTTGAATCATTTAGTCATTTAAGCATTTTCTTTTATATTATTGAACATGCACATATTTCCAGTTATTTAATATTTGTAGAAATATTATATAAAGTCCAGTAAGAGCAGATTGGCCATAAACATAGTTAGTATAAATTCTATTATTCAAAGATGAAATTTACCTGGTTACGTTCATAGAATCTTACAGCACTGAAGGAGGCTATTCAGCCCATTACACCTCTGCCAGCTCTTTGAAAGAGCTATCCAATTTAGTCCCACATCCCAGCTTTTTAGTCTCACATCCCAGTTGTATGTTTTACTCATTCAAATACAGGTGCAACGTCCAAAATCCGGAGTTCGAGAATCCGGACCGATCCCTGGCGGGGTCGTCTGGAAAACGGAAATGTTCCGAAACCCGCTCGACCTCCCCCAATCTCCCGACCGACCACCCCACCCCCCCCCACTGCCCGGCCCGACCGACACCCCCGGCGGCCCGACTGACCACCCCGACAGACCCCCTAATCTCGGCCTGACCAACACCCCTCTGTCCTTGGCCCGACCGCACCCCCCCCCACCCCCGACCTCGGCCCTACAGACCCCCCCCCCCACATGTTGGATCAACCGCCGCCCCCCCCCCCGACATGTTGGATCAATCGCCCCCCCCGCACATGTTGGATCAACCCCCCCCCAGGCAGCCCGACCAACCCCACCACCCCCTCTCTTCCCTCCCCCACCCCCCTCACCCCCGGCAGCCCGACCAACCCTACCACCCCCTCCCTCGACCTCCGGCGGCCTGACCAAACTGGGATTTAATAGAGGCGCTCAAAATTCTGAAGAGTTTTGATGGAGTAAATAAGGAGAAACTGTTTCGACTGGCAGGAGGGTTGGAAACCAGAGAACACAGATTTGATGTAATTTGAAAAAGAACCAGAAGGGAGATGAGAATTTTTTTTTTTAAACGCAGAGTGTTGTTATGATCTGGATCGCAGTGCCTGAAAAGGTGATGGAAGCAGATTCAATAGTAACTTTCATAAAGGAATTGGATAAATACTTGAGGAGGAGAAAATTGCAGGGCTGTGGGAAGAGAGCGGGGGAGTGGGACTAATTGGATAGCTCTACCAAAGAGCCGGCACAGGCACAATGGGCCGAATGGCCTCATTCTGTGCTGTAAGATTCTATGATTAGACTGAAGGGGGTGGGATTGCGATATCGGGTGTCCCGTGGGGAGTGGCACATGCAGGGAGCGCATCTCAGGCCATTGCGGGCGTAGAATCGGGATTTTTCATCCATTGAAATTAATGAACAGAAATTGATGGGCATCATGCCCATGATTTCCTGATGTTGCTTAGCTGTGGAAGCATCAGATCACGGATTCACTCACTGAACCAACAATGCTTGGACAAACTGTGTGAATGCATATTTTCCATGACAGCGATAGAATACTCCAGTTGACCTGTACCTGTTGCACCATCTCCAACAAGGTAAGGTTTCGGAAAAATTCAACCAAGAACATGGGGACAGGAGTAGGCCATTCAGCCATTCGAGCCTGTGTATTAAATGCTTATTAAGAAAAGTAATTTCCCTTCTCGGGGAATAATTACAACAGATGCAGCATTTCGAAGTACTCCTCATGCGCTGGAAGATGACTCAAAGCTCTCTACATTGAAGAGGGGGAAAAAAAAAAACATGTTTTGCCCTCAGTTCTTCTTCCCTCCCTTGAAGATGCTGCATTCCACAGTGGGTATGCTTTCATGAGCACCAGCAGCTCTCCAGAAGCTTAATCAGGTGACAATCATAGAATCTAAGAGCAGAGAAGGTAGTCATTTGGCCCACCATGCCTGTACCGGCTCTTTGAAAGAGTTCTCCTATTGGTCCTACACTCCAGCTTCTCCCCAATAACCCTGCAAATTAGTCCTCTTCAAGTAAATGTCCAATTGCTTTTTGAAAGTTCCTATGCAATCTGATTCCACCACTTTTCAGGTAGTGCAATCCAAATCTTAACAACCCTCTGGGTGTGTGAATTATTGTTTCTTCATTTCCCCTGCTAGTTCGTTGACTAATTATTTTAAAACTTGGTCCTCTGGTTACTGACCCACTTGCCAGAGGAAAACAGTTTTCCCCTACTTGCTCTATCAAAACCTCTCAAAATTGTGAATAGAGGTTGAGCCTCTCTTATCCGGCATCCTTGGGACCTGGCGTGTGCCAGATAAGGGATTTTGTCAGATGAGGAGAGGTCACGTTAAATTGGATGGTAAAGGTACTGAGAGCAAGGGGATATCGGGGCTAGCTGGCTTGAGCCTTGGAGTGCGGCAGAGATATCGGGGGGGGGGGGGGGGATCGTGAGATCAGGCCAGTGATTGCGGGAGTCGGCAGCGAGGAACGACTTCAATTTGTTCATGTCGGAGTGGCTGGGAATGGTGCCGGACGAGGGGTAGTGCCGGATAAGGGAGTCCCTGATAAGGGGGATTCAACCTGTACCTCTATTAGGTCTCCCCTTAACGTTCTCTGCTCCAAGGATAACAATCCCAGATTCTCCAATCTCTCCACATAACTGAAGTCCCTCAGTGCAGTGTGTGCTTGTGAAGGTGAACGCCACAAGACTAGTTGAACATGGAGGGACACTGCAGCCAATTTGAATCCTCTCCTCCTGTACTGTCCACACATGCAATTACCAGAGAGGCTGTTGGACTTCAGGAGAAGAACACTGAGTGATGCTTTATCTTTAGAGCCCAAGGTCACCATTAAAGTTCCCCCATCATGTCCCAGCCGAGATCAATTAACGTAGTACAGGTTTGGGAATCAAACTTTGGACTTCTGTGAAGGAGATTGCTTGGCATTTTCCCAGATGTAGACAGATGTAGATTAACTCTTTTCATTCTAAAACATTCACTATTGCTTTGACACACGGACAGCAATGTAGAAGAAAATGGTCCAAGACACTTCACAGAAGAAAAAAAAGGAACTGACATAGCATTCTTGTACTCTGTTCAGAAAGAAAGATCAAAGTGATCCAAATAGCATAATATTAGTGTATTGGATTCTCCTGCACATCACAGTTTTGACTGATCTGTGCACTCACGTTTTACCCAGAAGGTGTTGTCAATTGCTGTTCAGATGTTACCTGAAGTATCACAATGGATTGCTTGATGGAGTGGAGAAATTGCATCAATCAGTTTATAAATTCCGAACGCACCCTTCATGACATCAGGAGCCCCAAAACTCTTCACAGGCAATGAAGTATTTTTGAAGTGTAGTCACTGTTCTAATGTAGGAAACGCTGCAGCCAATTTGCACACAACAAGCTCCCACAAACAGCAATGTGGTAATCTGTTTTAGTGGTGTTGGTTGAGGAATAAATATTGGCCAGGACACTGGGAAGAACTACTCTTCATTGAAACAGTGCTGTGGTGTCTTTTATGTCCACCTGAAAGGGCAGACGGGACCTCGGTCTAACGTCTCATCCAAAAGACGGCACTTCCAACAGTACA
The DNA here is from genome assembly GCF_044704955.1 of Pristiophorus japonicus. Classification (NCBI taxonomy): domain Eukaryota; kingdom Metazoa; phylum Chordata; class Chondrichthyes; family Pristiophoridae; genus Pristiophorus; species Pristiophorus japonicus. The sequence continues at coordinate 313,711,792 of NC_091977.1, forward strand.
GCATTCTCTCAGAGACTTGAGCACAAAAATCTAGGCTGACACTCCAGTGCAATACTGAGGGGTTGAAGGAGCTGTTGCATTGTTGGAGGTGCCGTTTTCGGATGAGATGTTAAACCAAAGCTCTGTCTGCTCTCTCATGGCACTATTTTGAAGAGCAGGGGAGTTATCCCTGGTGTCCTGGAAAATGTTTATCCCTCAATCAACATCACCAAAACAGATTATCTGGTCATTATCACACTGCTGTTTGTGGGAGCTTGCTGTGTTCAAATTGGCTGCCGCAATTCCTACATTACAACATTTTAAAAGAATTTCATTGGCTGTAAACTGCTTTGGGATGTCCCGAGGTCATGAAAGACACTATATAAATACAAGTCTTTCTTCTTTCAGTCCTGCATTGGAGTGTCAGCCTAGATTTTGTGCTCGTCATTGGAGTGGGACTTGAACCCCTGGACTTGTGAATCAGAGACAGGAGTGCTACCACTGAGCCACGGCTAACATTTTGAAATAATGTTTATTAAAAAAAAAGCTAGTAAACAGGATAGCTTTATGAAAAAAAAAGTCATTTGTGTAGAGTGATTAAAATGAGCATCTAATTCCTTCGTGGCGTTGCCTCTGGCTTTTAAAACAAAGCACATGGAGCAACAATCATCAGGATCATTAAAGCGAATATGAAATAATTAAGCTTTTGTTCATTTAAACCACAGAGTCATTTATCCAATAGCTTTTTTTGTGTTAAAATTTAATCATGCGTACATGGTAGATACCACAGCGTTCAGGCCAAAAGTATCACTGTAGCAGCCAACTGCTAAATTAGACAGAATGCACGAGGGGGGCATTTTTGCATTTTAAAATTGCTGGAAATTAACAGTCAGAATAAAATACAATTGTTTTATATCCTACATAACCCTCATATAAGCATAACCCTCATGCAATTTAGAAAACCATCCGGAATATCTGCATCAGAGCTCCAAAATACTAATCAGTCTGAAGGAGGTCTTCATATCGCCCAATCTTATGGCTTACTGATCTCATTGCATACACATCCTTTCTGTTCAGATAACTATGTAGCTTCACAAGTACTTAAAAGTTCTTTATTGTGTTAATTAAAAAAAAGTCTTCACAAAAATATGCTACTTAATGCTTTTAAATTCCTTAAGAGTATGGTTTTATCGGAATACAGACTGCACAGTGCTGCAGAAGATTTCTATCCATGTGAACAGCAACACCGAGACAATATATTTCCAGTAGATTCAAAACTGCTGCATGCTGTTTTTTTTGCGCAGAGAATTCATCCTCTACCTTTGACTGCTGATATATCAACTATAATCTGTAATAGCAAAGTAAAAGATCAGCACTTTGGCAGCGAGGCTTGAAAACATTACAGTACCAACAAAGCAAGAGATCCCTTTTCATTTCTTCTGTCTTATACAAGAACTTGAGAGAGGACAAGCTACCTTCAACTTAAAAGGGACATGGCAGCTGTTTGCCATATTATATGGTTTCTTGCCAAATGTGTGAAACAATTGTATTTGTGAGCATTTGATTTGAAAGCAGGCAGTGTTGAAGCTGCAGATTCCTTGCAACTAGACCCTATATATTACAGGGCTACATCAATACCTCAATCTAACCTATACTCAGCTAGCCCATATAATGTACAAAAGCAAAATACTGTGGATGCTGCAAATCTGAAATAAAAACAGATGTTAGGCGAACTGGTCTACAATCCCTTGGTTTCTCCCCTCGCCCTTCTTTTTTATTTTGCTTTAAAAATATATATATATTTGTTTTCAGGATGTGGGCGTCGCTGGCAAGGCCAGCATTTATTGCCCATCCCAAGTAGCCCTCGAGAAGGTGGTGGTGGTGAGCCGCCTTCTTGAACGTGGAGGTGATGGAGCTCCCATGCACCTGTTGCCCTTGACCTTCTCGGTGGGTAGAGGTCACGGATTTGTGAGGTGCTGTCGAAGAGACCTTGGCGAGATGCTACAGTGCATCTTGTAGATGGTACACATTGCAGCCACGGTACAGTTACTGCCCATCCTTAGTTTCCATAAGAAGGTGGGCCTTCTCCTTGAATCATTGCAGCCCTTGTAATGATGGTAGCCCCAAAATGGTGTTGGGTCAGTATTGTGGAATTCCCTACCCAACATCAATAAAAGAACAGCTGATTTGTCAAAGTCAGTATGGTGTGCGACTTAGAAGGGAACTAGGGACAACGGCGTTGTCACAACATTGCTACCCCTGTCCTGTCAGTGGTAAAGGTCGCAGAGCAGGGAAATGCTGTCAAAATACTCTTGGTGAATTTCTGCAGTACGTCCAGTAATTTGTAGACACAGCAGTGACAGTGCGCTGGTGTTGGAGGGGGTGAATATGGAATCCAGCGGCAGCAGCATCAAGCACCCTGCTCTGTCCTGGATGGTGTCGAGCTTCTTGAGTGTTGTTGCAGCAGCACTCATCCAGGTGAGTGGTAAGAAGCTCTGGAGATCCTGCGCAGCTGGCTCACTGGCTTGTAAATGGGGAAAGAAACCATGCATGCACGTATTTTGAATGGGCCATGCAGACCCTTAAAGGGGCCGCGTTAGCACAAAAAAATTTAAGGAAACATTGGTAAGTATTCCATCACACTCCTAACTCGAGCCTTTGTGTATAGTGGCGAGGCTTTGGGGTTAGGAAGTGAGCCCTTTATCTGCCAAACTTTGTAGTCATGGTGTTGTATTGCTTCTAGTCAATGATGATCCCCAAGAGGTTGATGCTGGTGCTGCTAAAGGTCAAAGGGAGTTGGCTCTTGTTCAAGATGGTCATTACCTGGCTCTTATGTTGCACAAATGCTACCCCATCAGTCCAAGTCTGGACATTACCCAGGTCATGCTGTCGGCTGGCAAAGGCTGCTTCATTACTGGAGGAGATATGAATGGGACTGAACACTGTGCAATCATCAGCAAACAGCCCACTACTGACCTTATGATGGGCGGAAGTTCATTGATGAAGCGCTGAAAATGATTGGGCTGAGGATGCTTCCCTGAGGAACATTTGAAGTAATAGCCTGGGGTGTGATGACTGGCCTTGGACAACTACAGCCACAGGAATAGGAGTAGGGCATTTAGCCCCTCGAGCTTGTTTCGCTATTCAAGGAGACCGTAGCTGATCTGCGACCTAACTCCATATTCCATCTTCCTTTGAATCAGGTTTAATTCCAGCCATTGGAGGGTGTTGCTTTGACCCTCCTTGATTCCAATTTTTCTCAGACTTCTTGATTTATTTGGTCAAATGTTGCTTTGATGTCAAGGGCAGTTACTCTCACCTCTCCTGTGGCATTCAGCTCTTGCATCCACGTCTGGATCAAGGTGGTGATGAGGTCTGGAGCCAAGTGGTTCTGGTGGAACTCAAACAGTACCTGTGAGCAGGTTATTGGTGAGTAGCTATTACCTGATGGCATTAATGATTAAGTCCTTCCATCAATGTCAGCTTTGGCTCAGTGATCGTACTCTCGCCTGAGCCAGAAGGTCATGGGTTCACGCCCCTTCCAAAGACCAAGTACATAATCTAGGCTGACACTTCAGTGCAGTGCTGATGGAGTGCTGCATTGTCGGAGGTGCCATCTTTCAGACGCGTCGTGAAACCGAGGCCCTTTCTGCCCTCAGTTCAACATTAAAGATTCTAAAATACTATTTTGAGAAGAGCAGGGGAGTTCGCCCCAGTGTCCTAGTCAATATTTATTCCTCAATCAACAGCATTAAAACAGATTATCTGGTCATTTATCTTATTTGTGGAACCTTGCTGTGCATGAAGTGGCTGCCCTTTTTCCATAAATGACAACAGTAACTGCATTTCAAACGTACTTCTTTGGTTGTGAAACACTTTGGGACTTGCTGAGGTCTTGAATTCTTTCCTTCTTTTATCACTTTACCAATAACTGGGAGACCCTGCCAGGGCAGTAACTGGCCGGGTTAAATCTATCCTGTTTTTTGTGGATGCGAGTTGAAATTAATAAGACTTTTGCTTAAAGCTTCAACAGTGCTGTTTATAATGAATATCAACCATTTCCTATTTGAGTTTGCTGTATATATTAAGCTAGGTAATGCTATGATGCCAGCTTTCAAGGTTTGATCCGATTTTCTTTTTTGGAATACCATGATTGCTATTGTTGTCCTGAAGGACGGGTTATCTTCCAATGAGGAGGACGGTATACTCTGGGACATGAACATTCTGCTCTCTATCAGCCAGTAGGGGCTGTGAATTGGGTGAGAGACTTCAGTCGTTTCCAGTTTTCTTTCGCTACAACATGAAATTCACGCCTCACCACAGCATTCAGTCTCGTGACTCACCAGAGCACGATTAAACAAACCCCATCGGTAGCAAACAAGTTTGCGTGGCCAGGATTAATTTGAATTTTTGGCTTATGTTCGTCTCCCTGCCAAATTTGTCCCCTCTTCTATTCTCCGAACTCCTCGACTCCAAAGGCACCGATCACCTTAGCTTGCCCAATATCTATCTGAGCCTTGACTGTAAGTGTCAGCAGTCTATTTCATCATGGGTGGTATCAGCTCTGCCCAATCCTGCCCTCACCTGATGGCCACACATGCATGTACTTCCAGTAGGGGCCACTAGGTAGTGATCAGAGCAGGAACACTTTCTGATTTCCCCCTTCTAGAGGTGTTGGGACCTCAATATCGCACTCCTGCTGATGAGTCAGCTGAACTCAGTACAAGACTGGGGACCTTTCATGGCTCAGCTACTGACCAGATAAATCTGACAGCCATCATCAGAGCAATTCTTGAGCTGCTGGTTAAGCATTCAACGTGGCTGCAGTGTGTACCATCTACAAAATGCACTGCAGCAACTCGCCAAGGCTTCTTCGACAGCACTTACCAAACACGTGACCTCTATCACCTAGAAGGACAAGGGCAGCAGGCGCATTGGAACACCATCACCTGCAAGTTCCCCTCCAAATCACACAGCATCAAGGCTTGGAAATATATCAGCCACTCCATCATCACTGGGTCAAAATCCTGAGGTTCCCTACTGAACAGCACTGTTAAGAATACCTTCTCCTCACAGACTGCACAAGTTCAAGAAGGCAGCTCACCATCACCTTCTCAAGGGCAATAAATGCTGGCCTTGCCAGCGATGCCATCATGTGAAAGAATAACAAAAAACTCCGGAATATCCCAAGAATTACAATTGGATCTCACTTCCTTCTAGTGTCTTTTGCATTCCACTGAGACCTCCTCATATCTAATCTGCAACTACAATGATGGCTGTGTTGTGTGCATTCAACCAGACCCAATTACTCTGCTTTCCCTCAGCAAAATAAGCAGCTTCTAAAGGGCTATGCATCAAAGTAAAGGCAGCCCACGAAGATTCAGGAAATAGCTAGTCTAAACAACAGTCGATCATACTGCAAGACTGATTTATTACTACACCAAGAGTTAAATTAGCATCTGATCACTGTGTCTTCAAAGGAAAGGTGGAGGATTGATTCATCATAGTTCAGCTTCAGGGCATTTACTCAATGAAATAGCAAATCTACTCTGCATTGATGTACAAGTCAAAAAAATGTGTTAGGATAGCAAGGAAGTTATGCTAAACCTTTATAAATCACTGGTTAGATCCTACCTGGAGCAATGTGTTCATTTCTGGGCATCACACTTTAGGAAGGATGTCAAGGCCTTCGACAGGGTGCAGAAGAGATTTACTAGAATGGTGCCAGGGATGCGGGACTTCAGTTACATGGAGAGACTAGAGAAGCTGGAGTTGTTCGTCTCAGAACAGATGCGAGGTGTTCAAAATCATGAAGGAGAAACGGTTTCCAGTGGCAGAAGGGTCGGTAACCAGGACACAGGTTTAAGGTAATTGGCAAAAGGACCAGAGACCCGATAAGGAGAAATGTTTTTACGCATCGAGTTGTGATCTGGAATGCACTGCCTGAGAGGGTGGTGAAAGCAGATTCAAAAGGGAATTGGATAAATACTTGAAGGGGAAAAATTTGTAGGGTTATGGGGAAAGCGCAGGGAAGTGGAACTAATTGGATAACATTTTCAGAGAGTCGGCACAGGCACGATGGGCCAAATGGCCTCTTGATGTGCTGTAAGATTTTATGATATGTTGGAGATGCTCAGTGAGTGATCACAATGATTGTAAGCCAGATACATTGTCTCATACTGTGCTGCTGCATATGGTGGGGGGCGGCGGTTAAGATGATGTTCAGTCTTAAGGTAAAACGGGGTTAGACCGGGGAAGGGCCATTGCCAAGGGAAGGCTATGATGCTGGAGGCCAGAGGAGGGAAAAGGGGAGAAGGAGTGAGGATGGGGAGGAAAGGGGGAACTGGGAAAGAGTGATGGAGGGAAGTGAAGGAACAGAGGGTTAAAGATTATGTACACGAGTATAAAGATTATGCACATTTCACAGTTTTTTTAAAATTAAAGATAGCCTCTTGGAAGATTAAGTTTTAAAAAAATGCAACGACAAATTAAAAGGTTTGAATCTCACTGAAGTATAAGCTTTGTATTTTTTGCAATCATATTTTCAGCAGATTGTTGCTACAATTAATGTTGGTGTTCAGAACGAGGCAACCAAAGTGGAATTAGCCATTGCTGGTACAAAATAATTAAACATCTGGGGTTATGGAGCATAAGGTGGGCTCCATACAATTTCCATCTATATAGCGCCTTTACATAGTAAAATGTCCCAAGGGGCTTCATCACAGTATGGTCTGAGTTCCCCATCCACAAATAAATGAGTAAGTGTGCATATTCACACAAAAAGCCATGAAATAGATAATGAAGTATATTTTACTGCATTCTGCATTATCTTATTCTGTAAATTTGTCTTGTTATTGTGTCTTCGTGGCCCCTTGCCACAGTGCTCTATACTTTATAACTAGACATCATTTGTGGAATTCCCTTGTAATATTATATCACTTCAGTGACAGTGAGAAGAGTTAAAAAGTGTTCTGATGAAAGGTCATTAACCTGAAACGTTAACTCTGTTTTTCTCTCCACAGATGCTGCCTGACCTGCTGACTGTTTTCACCTTTTTTTGTTTTTATTTCAGATTTCCAGCATCCGCAGCATTTCGCTTTTGTGTTGAAAAATGTTACTTCAGAAGGAGACGAGACAGTACAAACACATGAGCAGGGAAATAAGATGGAATTGCGGAATGCACCAAGAACAGGCCAATTGCTAACATCGTCACGACAAAGATCTGAAATAAAAACCAGAAGTTGTTGACGGCACAGCGGGGAAAGAGGCATACTGACGAAGATGAAAGGCCACAGGAATGGACAGACCAGGAATGAGTAAACAAAATAAAACAAACAGATTATTACCAAAGGCCAAAGCACAGTCCAGAACGGGCCTGGAAAAATATGTAACTATGGGACACATTTATATAATTAATATAAAGATGGAATCTAAATTACGTAGCTAGTTTATCACCTTGCACAGCAGAAGTGCAACATGACAGAGATTCAGAGCTGAGAGAGAAAAGAAATGTGCTTCATAGTGTCGCCCAGTGGCAAGAGCCTGGAACTGCATGCAGACACAAACCAAGGTATTTAAACAGAGGATACAGCTGCTTATCAAGTTGCACCACTGGTCCCGGCCAGAATGGAGATGATCAAGTAATTCCAAGCCTGGAGACCGCACTGCTGTAAATGACTGAGACTAATTTTATGCACGAGTTGTTTGTTGCACCACATAAATACACTTTGCTTGGCTGTAGTCCAGCTGGCCCTAAGTTCTCCCCTCAATCAACTCATTGGGGGTTACAGTGGTGTCTGACACTCCGAGAGAGTGTCAACAGACACTCAGAGAGAGCCAGAGAGGAGCATAGTGTCAAAGTTTTATGAAAGCAACACAAAATGGAGAAAACCCTATTAGACAGTGCCACTTACAGGTATCACAAGCAGTTACAAATTAACAGGTGTTAACAAGACGAGCTGATTTTAACAATGGCCCAGAACTTGCCCAGAAGGACACACAAAGAATAGGCGAAATGAGTGGGCAAAAACTTGGTAGATAGACTATAATGTGGGAAAATGTGAGTTTATTCACTTTGGTAGGAAAAATAAAAAAGCAAATTATTATTTAAATGGAGAGAGATTACAAAATGCTGCAGTACAGAGGGACCTGGGGGTCCTTGTGTATGAAACACAAAAAGTTAGTATGCAGGTACAGCAAGTAATTAGGAAGGCAAATGGAATGTTGGCCTTTATTGCAAAGAAGATGGAGTATAAAAGTAGGGAAGTCTTGGTACAACTGTACAGGGCGTTGGTGAGACCACACCTGGAATACTGCATAAAGTTTTGGCCTCCTTATTTAAGCAAGGATATACTTGCATTGGAGGCAGTTCAGAGAAGGGTCACTAGGTTGATTCCTGAGATGAAGTGGTTCTCTTATGAAGAAAGATTGAGCCTAAACTCACTGGAGTTTAGAAGAATGAGAGGTGATCTTATTGAAATGTATAAGATTATGAGAGGGCTGGACAGAGTTGATGCAGAGAAGGGGTTTCCCCTTGTGGGGGAATCTAGAACTAGGGGGCAGAGTTTCAGAATAAGGGGTCGCCCATTTAAAACTGAGATGAGGAGGAATTTCTTCCCTCAGAGAGTCGTGAATCTTTGGAATTCTCTGCCCCAGAGAGCTGTGGAGGCTGGGTCATTGAATATATTTAAGGTGGAGATAGATAGATTTTTGAATGATGAGGGAGTGAATGGTTATGGGGAGCGGACAGGGAAGTGGAGTTGAGGCCAAGACCAGATCAGTCATGATCTTATTGAATGGCGGAGCAGGCTCAAGGGGCCAAATGGCCTACTCCTATTTCTTATGTTCTTATGTCCTGATGATGGCGAACTGGCAGCGTTCGCCATCATCTTACCTTCGAAACGGACTGAACTTGAGGATTTAGCGCAGCCTAATGTGCAAGCCCTGACGTTGCGGTCTGTCGTTCACACTCCTCCTCCCACAGGCTGCGTTGGGCACCCACTGTCCCCAGCGCCAGAAACCAGTGAATCACTGATCTGATGAAAAGGAGCCACGATCCTTGGTAATTACAGCAATGTAAAATACCCTCTCAAAGTAAACCTCAGCCTGGCCTTGTTCCTTGCATAGTCTTACATAGTTTTTACAGCACACAACAGGCCATTCAGCCCAACTGGTCCATACTGGTGTTAATGCTCCACGTGAGCCTCCTCCCCAACCTTCTTCATCTAACCACACCAAGATATTCCTCTACTCCGTTCTCTCTCAAGTGTTGATCCAACTTCCCCTTAAATGCATCTATGCTATTCACCTCAACTACTCTTCCTAGTAGCGATTTCCACATTCTAACCACTCTCTGGGCAGAGAATTTTTTCCTGAATTCTCTACTGGATTTATTATTATCTTCTATTTATGGCCTCCAGTTCTGGTCTCTCCTGAAAGTTTCACAGACAAGAAAGTACCAGCTATTAGGAATTTGCATTACTGAAGATTACCCACCACTGTTAGGACAATTTATTTTCTTTAAGTTCTTGACCAAGTATCTGGTCAGAACTCTTTGCTATGTGTGGAAGGTCTATCAGAAAACAGTGAGCTCAATGCACCATTGACAAAAGCCTGGGAGCAAAAGGTTCAGTTGAAGGATGAGAGTGACTCAGGACACGGCAGATAAAAAAATGCAGTCGGAAAACGGAGATTGCTTTCAGTCTAAAAGTGATTAGGACTGCAGGAAACATATGAGCGACAAGGTATTTTGTTTAAAAAATGCCGAACGATTAAAAAAGACCAAGCACATGTCTTTTAATTTGAACATTCGCTGAGTTTTGTGCTTTGTAGAACTAGTCAATTATAAATGTCTTTGAGCCTCTGGTTTGTGTGGTAATATCCTCCATTTTGAACAGCATTTGGAAGCGTAGCTTAGAACTACAACAGATTCAGGAAACAATCTACTTCAACAGGCACACAACTCTGTAAGGGCAGAGTATAGACAAATACAACTTCCAATTTGTAGGGGCCTAGATTTGCTGACAACAATGGTTAGATCATTGAGAGAGATGGTTCTAAACAAACTCTGAAATTGTAAAATAACCCTTTTTTTTTTTTACACACTTGACAGAACAAACATATTCTGTCCTAAGATAAATAAAAAGGTAAAAAAACCTCCACATGCTGGAAAATTTAAGAAAAAATAGAGCCTAGTCAGTCATGTGTATTTCCATATTCTGCCCCAAGCATGTATTTGTTTCCACTTTTGCAACAGATGTTAAATAACTCCTAAAATCAGTTTACCACAATGCTTAAAAAAAGAATATAACCCTTTCCTCAGTGGAATTATCAAAACAGATATCTAAAAATCTAAATTAAGGAGGTTTCTTACAAAGTCTCAGAGTTGCCGTGTGTTCGTTCACATACAAAACATAAAAAGGCTCCAAATTGAAGTGCTGATTAGATTTCTGGCGGGTATAAAACCTTGTTACGCAACTGTTTTAGTTGTCATGGGAACCCCATCTTCAGCATATACTCATATCCCTGCTGGCTACTTTGCTAAAAGAGTCGACATTACGAGATAGCTGGAACACAACTGAAAAGTCTCCAATACATGGACATACAGAACTATGGCCACTAATTAAAAACACTTTGTGTTTGTTTAACAAGCACCCACGATGGTGAGCCAAATAGCTGAAGCACTCCAAAAATATAATCATAACGGTAAAAGTATTCAGATTTGCCAGACAGCAGATTATGTAAAGAGTGGAAAATTGAAAATGTGCGAGCAGATGAAAAATTCGCCAATGAAAGCAAAATGCAAACTCAGAGCCTTAAATGACAGCTGAACGCTTTCGGTACAAATCTGTCAATCTTAAACAGAGCCGGAACAAGAAATAAAATATACCCTGCATCGGTATCTACACATATGCAATGCATTTAATGTGGAGAGGGGGCAAGGGGAAGGGGGGAGAGAGGGAATTTCCTGTAAACCATTATTAGTCACTAGAAAAATGAATAATAATAGTTCATTATAATTGGCATCATGAGGGCTTTCTAAATGTCACACTTAAGGTAAAGACAATAGTATCAGCACAACTGTGGAAGTTGGCAGGCCAGAGTCACAGGATAGATTAGTTCACACCTACTTTCCCCAAGATACTGCTACTATCAGAACTGTTGTTAACTAATAACTGTACAATTGTCAAACAAAATACTTGTCAGTTGAAATGTCAGCCTGTCCTTTTTCATTTGGGGGAAAAAAAACATTGAAATTTTAAACCTCTCCACTCTGAAACATGGATGAAGAGCAGGAGGGGGAAAAGAGAGAACATGTTAAAACGTTCATTTCAGAATGTGGGCACCGCTGGCATTTATTGCCTAGTTGTCTTTGAGAAGGCGGTGGGCTTTTGATATAGCCGAGTGGCTTGCTAGTCAACTTCCGAAGGCAGCCAAGAGTCCCTCATGCTGATGTGGGACTGGAGTTACTCATGGGCAAGGAGAGCAAATTTCCTTCTTTAAAAGGAACATTAGTGAACCAATGGTTCAGGGCTTAAAACGGCAAACTTATTTTCAATGAAATTTACAATAAACTTAACTTCACCCCGATTACCCCCCAGGGCTTCAGGATAATGCAAGAGTTTTCTTCTTTATCGTTATAAATACGACTTTCTTGCCCCTTCCCCACTCTAACTTACTGACATGTTCACATCTTTAATTTTCTCATTAAAGAGTTGAGCTGGAAATGTTCAAGTGGCGTGCAGCCTATCAGATTATAATGTTTGAATGGTTGGGTATAACAGTTTCTGAAACAATAATGTAGCATTTCAAGAATACTTGTCATGTTGGTTTCAGTCCTCTCATTCCCTAAACACGGTGCAGTTTTCTACAATAATGCTTAATATGAATAACCACAAAGTCTCACTGCCTCCAAAACGAGTAGAAACCTTGACATCTTAGCGGATATTCTTTTATTCTCCTAATTGTCTATCTATTGTTTATTGGTCATTTCCTCCCTCCCCCTCCCCACTACCAAATATTTAGCTTATGGACAAAGACAACTTTGGGTTTCCGTAATTTTACCTCTAAACACAGGTGAAGAGTGGGAGGGAAAAGTGAGCAATTAAAAAAAAAAAATCAATTCTAGGGATGTGGGCACTGCTGGCATTTATCGACCAATCGCCAGTTGTCTTTGAGAAGGTGATGGGCTTTTGATATAACTGAATAGCTTGCTAGACTACTTCAGAGGGCAGCCAAGAGTCTCCTTTTGGTTTGGGACTGGAGTCACACATAGGCCAGGCCGGTTAAGGGCGGCAAATTTCCTTCCCTAAAGGACCTTGGGTTCAGGTCTTAAAATGACAAAATACACACCACTTGTTTCTCCAAATAAATTACAAAGTAGATTTTCTATGTAAATCTCGTGTTGCAAAGAATAATCTAATATAAATAATCAATAATAACTATTTCTTAAATTTATGGTATATGGCAACATGCTGGATTTTCTGTAAGACTTTTTTTTTTAAACCAATTTACCAACTCCACCCCTCCCCCCTCAGGCATCGACTTCTGTTGGAATACATTCCCAAAGGCATTGCTGCTCCTCTGGTACTTCTGCTGCTGATTGTTGCTTCGCAATGGCTGGACATGCGAAGTATTCATTCTATCATCACTCACTTTCAGCTCTCCCATAGTTAGCTCAAAAATCATTCATTGAGTAATTCAGTCTCCCATTCCTCCTTCCAATATGGAGTAGTTCCGCTCATGCGCAAATTTTGTCTGGCTCTTGCTGTACCTCCAGTGCCACTGTCCATTGGTGGCCGTGCATTCTCCTGCCGAGCCCCCAAGCTTGAACTCCCTGCCTAAACCTCTCCGCCTCGCTATCCTCCTATCCTCCTTCAAGATGCTTCTTAAATCATACCTCTTTGACCAAGCTTTTGGTCACCTGCGCTAATTTCTACTTGTACGGCTCGGTGTCAAATTTTTATTTCATAATACTCCTGTGAAGAGCCTTGGGATGTTTCACTACCTTAAAGGCGCTATATAAATACAAGTTTTTGTTGTTGTTAAGAACATAAAAAAATAGGAGTAGGAGAAGGCCATACAGCCCTTCGAGCCTGCTCCACCATTTAATAAGATCATGGCTGATCCGACCATGGATTCAGGTCGACTTCCCTGCCCGTTCTCCATAACCACTTATTCTCTTATCGTTTAAGAAACTGTCTATTTCTGACAAACTTATTCAATATCCCAGCTTCCACAGCTCTCTGAGGCAGCGAATTCCACAGATCCACAACCCTCAGGGAGAAGAAATTTCTCCTCATATCTGTTTTAAATCGGCGGCCCCTTATTCTAAGATCATGCCCTCTAGTTCTAGACTCCCCTATCAGCGGAAACATCCTCTTTGCATCCACCTTGTCAAGCCCCTTCATGATCTTATACGTTTCTTCTGAATTCCAATGAGTAGAGGCCCAACCTTTCCTCATAAATCAACTCCCTCATCTCTGGAATCAACCTTGTGAACCTTCTCTGAACTGCCTCCACAGCAAGTACATCCTTTCGTAAATATGGAAACCAAAACTGCACGCAGTATTCCAGGTGTGGCCTCACCAAGACCCTGTATAACTGTAGCAAGACTTCCCTGCTTTTATAATCCATCCCCTTTGCAATAAAGGCCAAGATTCCATTGGCCTTCCTGATCACTTGCTATACCTGCATACTAATCTTTTGTCTTTCATGCACCAGGACCCCAGGTCCCGCTGTACTGCAGCACTTTGCAATCTTTCTCCATTTAAATAATAACTTGCTCTTTGATTTTTTCTGCCAAAGTGCATCACCTCACACTTTCCAACATTATACTCCATCTGCCAAGTTTTTGCCCACTCACTTAGCCTGTTTATGTCCTTTTGCAGATTTTGTGTACCATCCTCACACATTGCTTTTCCTCCCATCTTTGTATCGTCTGCAAACTTGGCTACGTTACACTCAGTCCCTTCCTCCAAGTCGTTAATATAGATTGTAAATAGTTGGGGTCCCAGCACTGATCCCTGCGCCCCCCCACTGGTTACTGATTGCCAACCCGAGAATGAACCATTTATCCCTACTCTCCGTTTTCTGTTAGTAAGCCAATCCTCTTTCCATGCTAATATATTACCGCCAACCCCGTGATCTTTTATCTTATGCAGTAACCTTGTCGAATGTCTTCTGGAAGTCCAAATACACGACATCCACTGGTTCCCCTTTATCCACCCTGTTCGTTATACCGTTTTGGATACTGTTGGGGGGAGATGACTTACCAGGAGAAGGCACTAGCAGCCAGGTTCATGGCACCGTGGGTGGCTCTGCTGCACAGAAGGGCGGGAAAAAGAGTGGGAGAGCTGTAGTGATAGGGGACTCTATTGTAAGGGGAATAGATAGGAGTTTCTGCGGCCGCAACTGAGACTCCAGGATGGCATGTTGCCTCCCTGGTGCAAGGGTCAAGGATGTCTCGGAGCGGCTGCAGAGCATTCTGGAGAGGGAGGGTGAACAGCCAGTTGCCGTGGTACATGTAGGTACCAACGATATAGGTAAGAAGCGGGAAGAGGTCCTACAAGCTGAATTTAGGGAGCTAGGGGTTAAATTAAAAAGTAGGACCTCAAAGGTAGTAATCTCTGGATTGCTACCAGTGCCACGTGCTAATCAGAATAGAGGGAGCAGGATAGTTAGAATAAATACGTGGCTTGAGCAGTGGTGCAAGAGGGAGGGATTCAAATTCCTGGGACATTGGAACCAGTTCTGGGGGAAATGGGACCTGTACAAAAGGGACGGTCTGCACTTGGGCAGGACTGGAATTGATGTCCTGGGGGTAACATTTGCTAATGCAGTTCGGGAGTATTTAAACTAATATGGCAGGGGGATGGGAACCTATGCAGCGAGATAGTGCGAAGTAATATGGAGTCAGAAACAGATGGTAGAAAGGTAAAAAGCAATAGCGGAAGGCCGAGTAAACAAAGGCAAGAAATAAAAAGGGCCACACATCATAATTCTAAAAGGACAAAGGGTGTTAAAAAACACGCCTGAAGGCTTTGTGTCTTAATGCAAGCAGTATCCATAATAAGGTGGATGAATTAACTGTGCAAATAGATGCTAACAGATATGATGTGATTGGGATTGCAGAGGCGTGGCTCCAGGATGATCAGGGCTGGGAACTCAACATCCAAGGGTATTAACATTCAGGAAGGATAGAATAAAAGGAAAAGGAGGTGGGGTAGCATTGCTGGTTAAAGAGGAGATTAATGCAATAGTTAGGAAGGACATTAGCTTGGATGATGTGGAATCTATATGGGTAGAGCTGCAGAACACCAAAGGGCAAAAAATGTTAGTGGGAGTTGTGTACAGACCTCCAAACAGTAGTAGTGATGTTGGGAGGGCATCAAACAGGAAATTAGGGGTGCATGCAATAAAGGTGCAGCAGTTATCATGGGTGACTTTAATATGCATATAGATTGGGCTAACCAAACTGGAAGCAATACGGTGGAGAAGGATTTCCTGGAGTGCATAAGGGATGGTTTTCTAGACCAATATGTCAAGGAACCAACTAGGGGGGAGGCCATCTTAGACTGGGTGTTGTGCAATGAGAGAGGATTAATTAGCAATCTCATTGTGCGAGGCCCCTTGGGGAAGAGTGACCATAATATGGTGGAATTCTACATTAAGATGGAGAATGAAACAGTTAATTCAGAGACCATGGTCCAGAACTTAAAGAAGGGTAACTTTGAAGGTATGAGGTGTGAATTGGCTAGGATAGATTGACGAATGATACTTAAGGGGTTGACTGTGGATGGGCAATGGCAGACATTTAGAGACCGCATGGATGAACTACAACAATTGTACATTCCTGTCTGGCGTAAAAATAAAAAAGGGAAGGTGGCTCAACCATGACTTTAAAGGGAAATCAGGGATAGTATTAAAGCCAAGGAAGTGGCATACAAATTGGCCAGAAATAGCAGTGAACCCGGGGACTGGGAGAAATTTAGAACTCAGCAGAGGAGGACAAAGGGCTTGATTAGGGCAGTGAAAATAGAGTACGAGAGGAAGCTTGCAGGGAACATTAAGACGGACTGCAAAAGCTTCTATAGATATGTAAAGAGAAAAAGGTTAGTAAAGACAAACGTAGATCCTCTGCAGTCAGAATCAGAGGAAGTCATAACGGGGAACAAAGAAATGGCAGACCAATTGAACAAGTACTTTGGTTCGGTATTCACTAAGGAGGACACAAACAACCTTCCGGATATAAAAGGGGTCAGAGGGTCTAGTAAGGAGGAACTGAGGGAAATCCTTATTAGTCAGGAAATTGTGTTGGGGAAATTGATGGGATTGAAGGCCGATAAATCCCCAGGGCCTGATGGACTGCATCCCAGAGTACTTAAGGAGGTGGCCTTGGAAATAGTGGATGCATTGACAGTCATTTTCCAACATTCCATAGACTCTGGATCAGTTCCTATGGAGTGGAGGGTAGCCAATGTAACCCAACTTTAAAAAAAAGGAGGGAGAGAAAACAGGGAATTATAGACCGGTCAGCCTGACATCGGTAGTGGGTAAAATGATGGAATCAATTATTAAGGATGTCATAGCAGCGCATTTGGAAAGAGGTGACATGATAGGTCCAAGTCAGCATAGATTTGTGAAAGGGAAATCATGCTTGACAAATCTTCTGGAATTTTTTGAGGATGTTTCCAGTAGAGTGAACAAGGGAGAACCAGTTGATGTGGTGTATTTGGACTTTCAGAAGGCTTTCGACAAGGTCCCACACAAGAGATTAATGTGCAAAGTTAAAGCACATGGGATTGGGGGTAGTGTGCTGACGTGGATTGAGAACTGGTTGGTAGACAGGAAGCAAAGAGTAGGAGTAAATGGGAACTTTTCAGACTGCCAGGCAGTGACTAGTGGGGTACCGCAAGGTTCTGTGCTGGGGCCCCAGCTGTTTACATTGTACATTAATGATTTAGACGAGGGGATTAAATGTAGTATCTCCAAGTTTGCGGATGACACTAAGTTGGGTGGCAGTGTGAGCTGCGAGGAGGATGCTATGAGGTTGCAGAGTGACTTGGATAGGTTTGGTGAGTGGGCAAATGCATGGCAGATGAAGTATAATGTAGATAAATGTGAGGTCATCCACTTTGGTGGTAAAAACAGAGAGACAGACTATTATCTGAATGGTGACAGATTAGGAAAAGGGGAGGTGCAACGAGACCTGGGTGTCGTGGTACATCAGTCATTGAAGGCTGGCATGCAGGTACAGCAGGCGTTTAAGAAGACAAATGGCATGTTGGCCTTCATAGCGAGGGGATTTGAGTACAGGGGAAGGGAGGTGTTGCTACAGTTGTACAGGACCTTGGTGAGGCCACACCTGGAGTATTGTGTACAGTTTTGGTCTCCTAACTTGAGAAAGGACATTCTTGCTATTGAGGGAGTGCAGCGAAGGTTCACCAGACTGATTCCCGGAATGGCGGGACTGACATATCAAGAAAGACTGGATCAACTGGGCTTGTATTCACTGGAGTTCAGAAGAATGAGAGGGGAGTTCAGAAGAATGAGAGGGGATCTCATAGAAACGTTTAAAATTCTGATGGGTTTAGACAGGTTAGATGCAGGAAGAATGTTCCCAATGTTCGGGAAGTCCAGAACCAGGGGTCACAGTCTAAGGATAAGGGGTAAGCCATTTAGGACCGAGATGAGGAGAAACTTCTTCACCCAGAGAGTGGTGAACCTGTGGAATTCTCTACCACAGAAAGTTGTTGAGGCCAATTCACTAAATATATTCAAAAAGGAGTTAGATGTAGTCCTTACTACTCGGGGGATCAAGGAGTATTCCGAGATAGCAGGAATGGGTTACTGAAGTTGCATGTTCAGCCATGAACTCATTGAATGGCGATGCAGGCTCGAAGGGCCGAATGGCCTACTCCTGCACCTATTTTCTATGTTTCTATGTTACATCCTCAAAAAATTCTAGCAAATTTGTCAAACTTGACTTCCCCTTCATAAATCCATG
Organism: Pristiophorus japonicus; assembly: GCF_044704955.1. NCBI lineage: Eukaryota > Metazoa > Chordata > Chondrichthyes > Pristiophoridae > Pristiophorus > Pristiophorus japonicus. The sequence goes on from NC_091977.1 coordinate 313,729,778, forward strand.
CTGACTCTGCCTGACCGAATTTTGCTTTTCCAAATGTCCTGCTACTGCTTCTTTAATAATGGACTTCAACATTTTCCCAACCACAGATGTTAGGCTAACTGGTCTATAGTTTCCTGCTTTTTGTCTGTCTCCTTTTTTAAATACGGGCGTTACATTTGCAGTTTTCCAATCTGCTGTGACCTCCTCAGAATCCAGGGAATTTTGGTAAATGACAACCAGTGCATCCACTATCCCTGCCGCTCCTTCTCTTAAGGCCCTAGGATCAGGTTCAGGGGATTTATCCGCCTTTAGTCCCATTATCTTACTGAGTACCACCTCCTTAGTGATTGTGATTGTGTTAAGTTCCTCGCCCCCCCCTATAGCCCCTTGACTATTCTCTGTTGGAATATTGTTAGTGGCCTCTACCGTAAAGACTGATACAAAATATTTGTTTGGAATTTGTTCTCTGTACCGTACCACCCTCCGTGCCCCCACACACGCACAGTTGTACTTTGCTTCTAAACTCCAGTTGATTCCCTCTGTACTGATAGAGATCTGAAGTTAATCAAGCCTGTGAAACCTCCATCAAGTCAATGATCGACTTAAGTCCACAGCAGTACCTCAACAATAGCTGTCACTAAATTGACAAGCTTGCTCAGGAAAATCACAAAGATCGCTTGTATAAGAAATGCAAATATATCTCACAAAAAGCGCTTGTCTGTCAATTTGTTAAAGAAAGTTTTCTTCAAGGAGATATTATTCAGACTGCTCACAGCTCCAACTTGTGTATATGCCAAAAGAATTGTGTGGGTGGTCGCAAGCTTCTTTAACGTGTTTATCCCATCCTGCAGGAGGTCAGTCAATACATTAGGGCACAAGATGAGAGAGAAAATGCAGCCATGCTCTGCAGAGTACATCTCCCTGTTGAAATCAGCTAAAAGGATTAACCACCTTATAGTAGGACTCCAACCCATCGGATAAATCAGTGTTTTGGTTGCAGTGCTTTCACAAAGAACCTTGTATTGAAAGACAAACTTAATTATTTTTCCCATTCTCGGGACGTGGGTGTTCCTGGCAAGGCCAGATGGCATTTGTTGCCCGTCCTAAGTTGCCCTCGTGACATGGGGTGGGGGGGGGGGGGGGGAGTAGGATTGCTTCATTTTCTGAGGAATTGCGAATGGAGCTGAACACTCTGCAATCACCAGCAAACATCCCCACTTCTGACCTTACGATGGATGGAAGGTCATTAAAGAAGCAACTGAAGATGATTGGGTCTAGGATGCTGGGCTGAGGAACGTCCTGGTGCAGCAATGTCCTGGGGCTGAGATGATTGGCCTCCAATGACCACGCCATCTTCCTTTGTGCTGGGTATGACTTCAACCAGTGGAGAGATTCGCCCTGATTCTCATTGACTTCAGTTTTACTAAGGACTCTTGGAACTACACTCGGTCAAATGCTGCCTTGATGTAAAGGGTAGTCACTCTCACCTTATTCCGAATTCAGTTCGTGTCCATATTTGGACCAAGGCCGTAAAGAGGTCAGAAACTGAGTGGTACTTGCAGAACCCAAACTAAGCAGGTTATCAATGTTTTGAGTTGCTAGATCTGTTCTTAGTTTATCCTACGTTGCACGGTAGTAGTGCCCTCAGTGTGAAGAAGGAACTTGGTCACCATGAGGACTGTGCGGTGGTCACTCCTACCAATGCTGTCATGGGTAGATGCACCTGCGACAGGTAGATTGGCGAGGACGGGGTCAAGTAGGTTATTCAATTATGTGGATAGACTGTGAAGCAGGGGGTTGTTCTCCTTAGAGCAGAGAAGGTTGAGAGGAGATTTTCAAAATCATGAGGGGTCTGATCAAGAGTACATCAAGAGAAACTGTTCCCATTGGCAGAAGGGTCAGGAACCAGAGGACACAGATTTAATGCGATTGGCAAAAGAACCAAAGGCGACATAAGAAAAAATTTTTTACACAGCGAGTGGTTAGGATCTGGAATGCACTGCCTGATAGGGTGCTGGAGGCAGATTCAATCACTGCTTTCAAAATAAGAGTTGGATGAGTACCTGAAAGAAAAAAAATTCCAGGGCTACGGGGAAAGGGTGGGGGAGTGTGACTAGCTGAAGTGCTCTTGCAGAGCGCGGCATGGGCTCGATGAGCCGAATGGCCTCCATCTGTGCAGTAACCATTCTATAATTCCCTCCTGTTAGTTCTCTCCCCACCTGCTGCACACGCAGTCTGGCAGTTATGTTCTTCAGTACTCGGCCAATCCTTGTACTACTGAGCCACATTGAAGAGCTTGTACCCAAGGTAAATTCTATAACCTCAGTGCTTCCTCCAAGTATTGTGGTACATGGAGAAATACCAATTCATCATCTGAGGGAGGACAGTAAGTAGTTATCAGCAGAAGGTTTCCTTGGCCATGTTTAACCTGAAGCTATGACACTTCATGAGGTGCAGAAACAATGTTGAGGACTTCCCTCCCGACAGTATAGCACTGTGCCATCTCTGGTGTGTCTGTTTTGCCAATGGTACAGGACATACCCAGGGATGGTGATGGAGGAATCTGAGATATTGGCTGATAGGTATGATTCTGCGAGTATGACAGGCTGTTGCTTGACTGATCTGTGAGACAGCTCTCCCAACTGAGGCACCAGTCCAAAATTGCTGCCTGCAGCCTCAGAATTCACACATAATAAAGTCCTGCATTTAAGTTGCACCTTCCACAACCTCAGGACATCCTAAAGCGTTTTATAGCCAATGACGTCCTTTTCAAGTGCAGTCACGGTTGTAATGTAGGAAACGTGGCAGCCAAATTGCACACAGCAAGCTCCCACAAACAGCAATGTGATAATAACCAGATAATGTTTTTTTAGTGATGTTGGTTGAGGGATAAATATTGGCCAGGATAACTCCCTTGCTCTTCTTCGAAATAGTGCCATGGGATATTTTATGTTCACCTGAAAGGGCAGACGAGGCTTCAGTTTAACGTCTCAGCCAAAAGATGGCACCTCCAACAGTGCAGCACTCCCTCAATACTGTACTGGAATGTCCGCCTAGATTTTGTGCTCAAGTCCCCGGAGTGGGACTTGAATCCATAACCTTCTGACTTAAGAGGAGAGAGTGCTACCAACTGGGCCACTGGTGACATCGGCCTTAGAGGCATCTTTGGAGTGATATAGCTTAATAATGCTGCATCTAGACCCTAATTCTCGGTTTGATGGCAAAGCATTCAAATTCAATAATTGTAAAGCCTGAAATAGTCAGGAACTGAGTACCTATAAAGGATAGGTCCTGGCTGTATGTAGCTGAGGTTTTGCCCTAAATTTAAAATGAAGCTACATCCCCTAAAATGCCTTTGTGGCAGCCCTTAGGTGACCTGATTAGCTAGTCATCCAGAAATGAACAACTACCTTCATATGAGATAGGTCAGTAAGACAGACACCAATTTATATTGATATATCCCTTTCACTTTGAACCACGGGTCCTTTTTGATGGATTCCTGCACAAAAGTACACATCTGAGATTCATGGCTAGCTACCAATCTTCTGCTGACACTCAGCGAATTATCTGCGATACATCTTAGGTCCAGTACTCTAACTGAGGTCTTAAAAGTTTTAGACAGACTCATCACTACTTCTTGGCTTTTATATTCCTATACTTTTTGCGATTAAAACAAAAAGCTAATGGCATTCTACGTTTTAACAGATTTTACAATCTGAAGTGTTGCCTTTAATATCCTGTGAACTTGCTCTGCTAAATCTCTCTGCTCTTCCAGGTAACTGAGCCGACTTCCATTCAAAGATTCATTACTGCTGCTATTTTTTTTAAACAGCTTACTAACTTTTAATTCCATCTGCTATTTTTTAGCCCATTCCCTATCTTATCAATATCCCTTTGCAGCTTCCTCTGAATACATAAAACGTGTTTGAAATGTGCTTCCAAATTCCACATACGAGGAATATACCACATTGGAATCTTCCACGTAGGAGAGCTGTCACTAAAGAGATACTGAAGCAGTTTGTAAATAAGCCTATCACAGGAGTAACTGAACTGCTTTTTTAGTTAGAACACAGATCTAAGCACTTGAATGAGGCATCCATCGTTTTGTGAAATCCTTACACAGGCTCAATTTTTATTTTTACATAAGATTACATGGGATATACAGCACAGAAACAGGCCATTCGGCCCAGCCAGTCTATGCTGGTGCTTATGCTCCACTCGAGCCTCCTCCAGTTTTTCCTCATCTAACTCTATCAGCATAACCCTCTATTCCCTTCTCCCTCATATGCTTATCTAACCACCCATTAAATGCACGTCAACTACTCCCTGTGGTAGCGAGTTCCACATTCTCACCACTCTCTGGTAAAGAAATTTCTTCTGAATTCCCTATTTCCTGGTAACTATCTTATATTGATGGCCTCTAGTTTTGCTCTTCCCCACAAGTCGAAACACTCTATGTAGCTACTCTATCAAAACTTTTCATTATTTTAAAGACCTCGTATTAGGTCACCCCTCAGCCTTCTCTATTCAAGAGAAAAGAGATCCAGTCTGTTCATCCTTTCCTAATAGGTGTACCCTCGCATTTCTGGTATCATCCTTATAAATCTTCTCTGCACCCTCTATATCCTTTTTATAATGATGGCGACCAGAATTGCACACCATACTCCAAGTATGGTCTAACCTGGTACAAGTTTAGCATAACTTCACTACTTTACAATTCTATCCCTCTAGAAATAAACACTCATACTTGGTTTGTTGTTTTAATAGCCTTGTTAACCTGTGCCATTATTTTTAATGATGTGTATTTGTACTCTTAGATCCCTTTGCTCCTCTACTCCATTTAGATTCTTATTTTCCAAGTAATAAGTGACATCCCTATTTTTCTTACTAAAATATAAAACCTCACATTTATCTGTATTGAATTTAATTTGCCAATTATGTGCCCATTATGCAAGTTTATTAATGTCTTCTTGCAATTTGTTGAATTCCTCCTCAGTATTGACTATCCCCCCCAATTTGGTGTCGTCCACAAATTTAGAAATTGTGTTTTTGATTCCAAAGTCTAAATTGTTTATAATTGTGAACAACAGTGGTCCCAGCACTGATCCTTGTGGAACAACACTTCTCACCTTCTGCAACTACTCTTTGGTTTCTGTCTTGAAGCCAGCTAACGATCCATTCTGCTACTTGACCCCTGACTCTGCATTCCCTGACCGTATTCATTAGTCTGTGGTACCTTATCGAAGGCCTTTTCAAAATCCAGATAAATTGCATCTGCTGCATTACACTTGTCTACTCTCTCTGTTACCTCTTCAAAACATTCAATTAGGTTGACCAAGCAAGACTTTCCCTTTTGAAATCCATGCTGACTATTCATTATTATATTTTTTGTTTCTAGATGTTCTTCTATTTTCTCCTTGAATAGGAATTCCATTATTTTTCCCTACAACCGATGCTAAGCTGACTGGCCTATAGTTCCCTGGGCATGTTCTATCCTCCTACTTGTTCAAGACGAGACTCCTTTTAAAAGAAGGTAATTTCCCCTCTTTCCCTTTCTTTGGTGTCCCTACATCACTCCCCATCGCAAGCTGTTCTTGGGACTTTGCCAATGTTGCTCAGAAACTGGATTCTGGGATCTACGTGAAAGTAGTTTTAACCTCTTCATCTTTCTTCCTGCGGAGGACATCCCTACTTCTCACTCCAACACTCGATGAGATTGAGTGCATCGAGGGTAGGAACCAACACCTGACTACCTTGCGAAGCTTCATGTATGAGAACCAAATACTGACTATTTTTTAAATTTCACTCCATATTATTTTTATGCTTTTACACAAGGGGCTTTATGCTAACCTGGAGGGAATTTGGAAAATAAAGAATTTAATTTGTAGCAATAAAACAGATCTTTCAAAAGATTCAACACTCTTGATAACTTAGCACATGTTAAATAGAGGATTAACAGCTCCTCAGCTACCACAGGCCTCAAATTTCACTACAATTGATGCTGGGCTGTTACTGTGCCAAACACAATTTGAAAGTATCCAGAAGGGGAAGAGAGGAGCAAAATTATTTTCAATGAAGTGCACTGAAATAAGTTTTACAATCGCGATCTATTGCAGCTCAAACATTCCTAAAAGCAGTGTCATTTAATAAGTAGTAACTTTAGTTACTACACATAGAATAATAGTGGGCTAAAAGGCAATAGTACGAAAGAATTTCCACACATCAAACTAAAGTGATGCTCAAGTGGTTTATGTAACAGACCTCCTACACCACCACGATTATACGATGCTCTTGTCGCAACCGAGTGGGCAAGGCGCATTAAATAACGCTGCCTCACTCGTATCAGCCAGGGTTCACAAACCCTGCCCACCTCTATATCTCACTGTGCCCGTGGATCGTGATGTGTGGTGTGTGTTGCCATGCATCATTCACTCATTTTGCTGGTTATTCCGATTTTGCACGCTACCTATGCAAGGCAGCATTTGGAAGCCATTCAAAAAGTAACAAAAGGGAGAAGGGGGCATTGTAAAATGGCAATTTTATTACTAGGGAGCCAAAACATTCCATTTTGAAGTGGAAGTATACAAGAGCGATAGATAGAAAGAGAGAGAGAGAGAGAGAGAGAGAGAGAGAGAGAGAGAGAGAGAGATACTAAATGTGGACTAGTCTCCTGCACCAGATGGCCTGCATCCTAGGGTCTTAAAAGAAGTGGCTGCAAAGATAGTGGATGCATTGATTGTAATTGACCATAATTCCCTGGATTCTGAAGAGGTCCCAGCAGATTGGAAAAGTGCAAATGTAACACTCTTATTTAAGAAAGGAGGGAGACAGGAAGCAGGAAACTATAGACCAGTTACCCCAACATCAGTCATTGGAAAAATGGTGGAAATGGTGGAGTCCATTATTCATCATCATAGGCAGTCCCTCGAAATCGAGGAAGACTTGCTTCCACCCTAAAAGTGAGTTCTCAGGTGACTGAACAGTCCAATACAGGAATTACAGTCTCTGTCACAGGTGGGGCAGACAGTCGTTGAAGGAAAGGGTGGGTGGGGAGTCTGGTTTGCCGTATGCTCCTTCCCCTGTTTGCATTTGATTTCTGCATGTTCTCGGCGATGGGACTCGAGGTGCTCAGCGCCCTCCCGGATGCTCTTTCTCCATTTTGGATGGTCGTGGGCCAGGGATTCCCAGGAGTCGGTGGGGATGCTGCACTTTATCAAGGAGGCTTTGAGGGTTTCCTCTGCCCACCTGGGGCTCGCTTGCCGTGTCGAAGCTCCGCATAAAGCGCTTGCTTTAGGAGTCTTGTGTCGGATATGCTGACGATGTAGCCCGCCCAACGTGGCTAATGCTTTGATGCTGGGGATGTTGGCCTGATCGAGAACACTGGTACGTCTGTCCTCCCAGTGGATTTGCAGGATTTGCGGAGGCAGCGCTGGTGGTACTTCTCCAGCTTTTTGAGGTGTCTGCTGTATATAATCCACAACTCTGAGCCATATAGGAGGGCGGTTATCATTACTGCCCTGTAGACCATAAGCTTGGTGCCTGGTTTGAGGTCCTGGTCTTCAAACACTCTCTTCCTCAGACGACCGAAGGCTGAGCTGGCACACTGGAGACGATGTTGGACCTCGTCATCAATGTCTGCACTTGCTGACAGTAGGCTCCCGAGGTATGGAAAATGGTCCATGTTGTCCATGGCCTTGTCATGGATTTTGATAATCGGGGGGCAGTGCTGTGTGGCAGGGTCAGGTTGGTAGAGCACCTTTGTCTTAGATGTTTAGCGTAAGGCCCATGCTCTCGTACGTGTCGGTGAAGGTGTTGACGATGGCTTGGAGTTCGGCCTCAGAGTGTGTGCAGACTCCAGTATCGTCTGCATACTGTAGTTCAATGACAAAGGATGGGACGATCTTGGATTTGGCCTGGAGGCGGCAGAGGTTGAACGGATTCCCATTTGTTCTATAATTTAGCTTCACTCCAGCGGGCAACTGTACAGGGCATTGGTGAGCTAACAGCTGGACTACTGCATACAGTTTTGGTCTCCTTATTTAAGGAAGGATATACTTGCATTGGAGACAGATGAGAAGGTTCACGAGGTTGATTCCTGAGATGAAGGGGTTGTGTCTTATGAAGAAAGGTTGAGCAGGTTGTGACTATAATCATTGGAGTTTAAAAGAACGAGAGGTGATCTTATTGGAACATACAAGATTCTGAGGGGGCTTGACAGCGTAGATGCAGAGAGGATGTTCCCCTCCTGGGGGAATTTAGAACTAGGGAGCATAGTTTCAGAATAAAGGGGTCGCCCATTTTAAACCGAAATGAGGAGGAATTTCTTCCCTCAGAGGGCCGTGAATCCTTGGAATTCTGTACCCCGGAGAGCTGTGGAGGCTAGGTCATTGAATATATTTAAGGTGGAGATAGACAAATTTTTGAATGATAAGGGAGTCAAGTGTTATGAGGCAGGGAAGTGGAGTTGAGGCCAAGATCAGATCAGCCATGATCTTACTGAATGGTGCAGCAGGCTTGAGGGGCCAAATGGCCTACTCCTGCTCCTATTTCTTATGTTCTTATGTAAAGATTTCTATAAAGCGCCTTTCACGATAGCCCAAAAGCGCTTTACAGCCAATGAAGTACTTCTGAAGTGTAGTCTCTGTTGTAATGTAGGATTGTCAATTGTAGAAACCATTTAATATTTGCTTTAAAATGTATTCCATTGAATCAGATTGATCTAATTATCTCTTCCTTAATAAATGGTAAATATGGTTGTAGCTTGAGCAATAGGAGCATGAAACCAGCTGAATATTTGCCAAATTTGCATATTAATTTTAAACTTGCCCACCTAACAACATCACTCCAAAAAAAGTGTGAAGCTCAGAAAATCAATGATTTGAAAAGGCACTACACACACACACATATATAAGGCCCGGAAATTGGCGCGGTCCTAGCCTGCAAGACTATCAGCAGGCCGGGGCCATTAGAGGGAGCAGCGTGCGGTGGCATATCAATGCAGGGAGCAGCGCATGCTGTTGCAGGAAGGCGACGGCTGCCTGCAATGCGGGCAGGTACAGCAGGAGTGCGAGGTGGGGGCGAAGAAGCGGCAAGAGGTCATAGAGGGATGTGATCGGAGCCCAGGAGAGGCGAGAGTTCGGGGCCCAGGAGAGGCGAGGACCCAGGGGCTGCATGGGCCAGCCCACACTGCGATACGTGTGCACACGAGATCTGTGCAGCAGAGCTGGTCTCCAGTTGTCTTGGTTAATCCTTGTCACTGGACCAAGACCGAGTTCTGTCAAGCCCGTGTGGTGGCTGGGGTGCAACGGCCATCACATGTTAAAAAAATCCACGCACAGGCATCTTCCACCCTTCAAAATGTAGTTCGGGATCCGGAATATTATGTCCTTCATTGAAACATCTGTGAACTCATCCCTTTTCAGCATGGAAACAAGTCATCCTCGTTTCGAGGGACAGCCTATGATGATGATATAAATGAAAGCATTTCTGTAAATAATTGGGACTAATATCTCAATGACTTTCGTTTCCGCTGCAGCATGCCAGCGAAGGCACATACAATCAGTGAGTCTTTATTTTCCAACATTCATTTTTCAGTTTCGAAATTATCATTTCAAACCAACCCACTGCTGGAGCCCTCACCAGAAGTCAGAGCATGGTTATCCTCAGAGAGAGAAGAAGAGCAGCCTTCTAGCAAGGTCAGGCAGCAAAGCCCATTGTGGAAATCAGCCCCGGGCTTCAAAGCAAACCCATGGGCATTTAAAACAAAATCTTCTTTCCCCTCCTTAGTATTTTGATGTTTTGGCTCAGCTGAGTTCAGTTCTATGTCTCTTCTGGTGAATGTGATTTTTGGAAAACACATTTAAATTAACGAAGCCCTCAGATGAGAAGGCGGGACAGTTCCTAATTCATACTTCTCTGGAGCTCTGAATATCCAACATAATACTGGAGTTCAGAAAATGTTGGAAAGGTCAGCATATCACAAGTAAAAAAAAAAACACATTTTTACTTTAACAAGTTAGAAGTGAAACCCTTGAAGAGTTTTGTTTTCAAACTTCTGTTAATTGAAAGTTTATGAACGTGAGTGGTACTTATCACACTTTTCTTTATGTGATACAATTTAAAAACAAAATCATTCTTGGAATGTGGGCCTCACTTGCAAGGACGGCATTCATTCATTCTGGTGGTGGACAGCCTTCTTGAACCACTAGCAGTTTGATACAACTGAGTAAGCTTGCTCGGCCATTTCAGAGAGCAGTTAAGTCAACCACCTTGGTGTGGGACTGGAATCACATATAGGCCAGACTGGCAGGTTTCCTCTCCCAAAGGAATCAGTTGGGTTTATACAGCAATCCGACAGCTTCACGGTCACTTTACTGAAACCAGCTTTTTATTCTCAGATTATTTTTAAAAAACTGAATTCAAATTGTCATGGTGGGATTTGAACCGAGTATTAGCTCGGAACTCTGGATTACTTATCCATTAACATAACCGTACATTACTATACTTAGACAATCTGTTATAAGTTAAAATAAAGATAAACATTTAAAATGATTGAAGTGTTGATAACGTAAAGCATTGCACAGTACAGCCAACAGAAACTAATCTTAGTAAACAGACAAGAGAATTTCTCAAATATATACCCTGACACAAAAACCTACCAAGTAAATGATAAAAGCTCTTCAACACCTACAATCAACTGCACCAAAAACCAGGAGTCAATAACCATCAAGTCTAGTAGGATAGTACCTGGTTTTGAGGTTGACACTTCAGTGCAGTACTGAGGGAATGCTGCAATGTTAGTGGTGCCATCTTTCAGATGAGACAGAGGGCCCATCTGCCCTCGTATGTGGACGTAAAAGATCCCAAGGCACAATTCAAACAGCAGGGCAGTGGCCTGGCCAACATTTATCACTCAACTAACACTGGCAAATCACATTATCTGGTCATTTATCTGACTGCTGTTTGTAAGATATTTTGTGCACAAAATGGCTGCTAAATTTGGCAACATAACAACAATTTGCATTCATAGAGTACCTTTAACATAGGAAAACATCCAAGGCACTTCACAGGAGCGTAAACAAAGATTAACACTGAACCAAATAAGGAGACATGGGGGTGGAGTCGGGTGACTAAGAGAAAATAAGAAAGATGTTTTCTCCACTAACACTGCTCTTCTTTGGGTAGGTAACACTTTCTTTTGGAAGTTGGAAGAGGAGGCTCTTGGGAGTTTGACACTATTTGAAGTGGCTCCCCACACATGCTCAACAGTTTAATACAACAGCACTACTCCTTGACCGAGATAAGCTGATCTGAAAGCACGCCTTTGCCAATTCTGCTCAGTTAACAAACACTGTAGCCGATACAAAATTGATTTTTACCTCCTTCATAATAAAATATGTACATTAAACAAAATTTTAAATTGCAACAAGACACAATCATTGTGCTAACTCGCTAGAACACCAAAATAATGAGTAATTTATCCAGATGTCTTATTTTAGGTATAATCTATGCATATTGCGGGGATGCTCAATTTATGCAAGAATGATAAACTGCCATGGAATGAGTGTACTAAATGAATTTACAGTGCATTAAACAAACAGAAAATTACTAATTGTTGCAAATGAGCTATTGATGGTGTCGAAACAGAAACATAAAAAACATTTCTATAAGTCAACATAACTCTTGGGGCTAGTAACTAAGGCCCCAAGTTTCGTGCCGTGGAGAAAACGGCGCACCTCCGAGCTGGGCGCCTGTTTTTCGCGCCGAAAACTGCGCCTAAAAAAAAATCCGATATTCTTGAGCTCCTTGGAGCTTGATGTCTGCTTGGTGCGGAGCGCTCTTCGCAGCAGGGGGCGAAGCCTAACACTCGCGCCGATTTTCTAAGCAGCAGGGGGCGGGTACAATTTAAATTAGCCTTCGTGGTGCCGGCAATCCTGCGCATGCGCGTTGGAGCGTCCGCGCAGTCTCACACAAACATTGGCACTCGGCCATTTTTAAAAATACTGCAGAAAAAGTGAAGATTTGTTTCTTGGACCCCTGCAAAGGCTTGTAATGTAATTTTTTTTGATATTTCTGTGTGTGAGGGAGTGCTTTTAGCAGCACTGCTGAATAAATCACCTGCTGAAATCAGTGAGTTCAGCTTTTCACTGCTAAGCTTGCAGAACCGGTGTTGCACTGGTGCATGCAAATTAAAGACTGTGTGTTTGGAGAAATAAGAGTGCCAATTCAACTTTGCAATGGAACAATGTCCACCAAGAACAAAGAATTTCTTGCATGAGTAAGTGGAGATATTAGTAAATGTAATTGAGCAGAGATGGCAGGAGCTAGATACCAGCAACAGAGGTCGCATAAAAGTGCCACCAAAAGAAATGAAGAAACGCTGGAACCAAGTTGCAGAAGATTACTGCGCAGTGGTGCATACCAGGAGATCTGGAAGTCAGTGTAAAAAGAAATGGCACGACCTTGGTCAAGTAGTTAGTGTAAGTAATAGTTCCCATTTTTAATTTAATCGTAATTGTAACCTGGCTATCTGTATGTCCCACCTTGCAGACTGAGACACTCTGTAAAAAGTTATATTTTACTCTTTGCAGAAGAAATTGGCCCACAACAAAAGGGAGGCAACTCGGATAGGAGGAGGCACGCCCAATCTACATCCACTGACACCCTTGGAACAGAGGGTAGCTGCTATGATGAGTGGTACATGGAGAAAAGCAATCAGTAAAGCACAAGCTGGGTCCGCACGCGAGGAAGAGGGCAAGTCCTGAAAATGCATCATGGCCCTTTAAATCAACCTGCTGCCTGGCCTGCTATGTGTGAGAGTACTCATGCCACCCATCCGGCCCCCTCCCTTGCTGTTAAACATTTGACTGTTCTGATGTATTTTGCAGAACATGATGATGATGATGACGATGCTGCTGCTGCCAACCCCGAGGATCCTGAGGGTACAGAACAAGAACCAGTACAACCAGCTGCGGACGATCCAGACTGGATGATGGCAGCGATGACTGAAATGTCTGCAGGGGAGAGCTTCCAATTTAATGTTTATGAGCCCCCATCAAGGGCCATCAGAGTTTCAACCCCTTGCATAGGTCTTGGTTCCACCTTCCATGGTTTCGCTTCCGATGTTGCAGGTCCCAGTGGTGCTGCTGGTATAATGCAGCATTCTACAGTCAGTGCACTACCGTCCCAGCCTGCGCCTCCCTCTCGCATAGGTTCTGCTTCCACCTACTATGGTTTTGATTCCGACGCTTCGGGTCCCAGTGTTGCTGCCATCATGGAGCAGTTTACACCCGTTCGTCCAACATCCCAGCCCACGGCTCGCACTCGAGTGCTGTCGTCTGGAACACCGAGCGTCCTACCGTTCCAGCCCGAGCCTCTCCCTCTAGTTCTGCCGTCTGCAACACAGAGCATCCCACCATTCCAGCCCAAGCCTCTCCCTCCAGTTCAGCCGTCTGCAACACAGAGCATCCCACCATTCCAGCCCAAGCCTCTCCCTCCAGTTCAGCCGTCTGGAACACAGAGTGTCCCACCGTCCGTGCCCGCACCTCCCAGTGTAGTGGTGCCACAAGGCAGACCCAGGCAGAGGAGAAGGAGATTGGAGACACGCTCTCCTGAGATGCAGCGTGCAACAGATGCAGCTCAGGTTGTGGCATTGGGTATGGAGACCAATGAGCTTACCCGATCACTCATCGGTAGCGTCAATGCAGTAGATGAAGAGTTGTCGGTCCTGACGGGAGAAATAGCAGTAATGACACGGGAATTTAGGGAGGGAATGTCCGAGGGAGTGCAATCGACGGCACAGGCGGTCAGGGAGGGCATGCAAGTGACAGCACAGGCGTCAGGGAGGGCCTGGTTGAGGTAGCTGCTGCAATAAGGGCACACAGCCCAGCCAATCAAATGACACCTCCATGAGGAAGTGAACATTCACTGAGATATGGATGAGACATGGTTGCAGCCTTTCTTTGCTGCTTTTGTTCTTGATGTAGCTGTAGTAGCGTTTTTCAAATTGAAATTGCTTTGTAAGTTTTGTAATTTTACAACTTATAAGGGATCTTATGGTTTTTAAGTGATCTTATAGTGTAAATGCTCTCACATTTTTTTGTATCTTATTTAATTTTGCACCTAAAAAGTGATCCTGAAATTTAAGTGTTTTTCAGAGTGTAAGATTTTTCACAACAAAACTGTTTTGTAACTTTACAACTTATAAGTGATCTCAGGGTTTTCAAGTGATCTTATAGTGTAAATGCTCTCACATTCTGTAAATTATTTAATTTTGCATCTAAAAAGTGATCTTGAAGTGTAAGTGATCTTAGAGTGTAAAATTTTTCACATAGAAAGTGCTTTGTAACTTTACAAGTTTATAAGTATTCTTCAAGTCATATTAAAAAGTATAGTTTGATACAACAAATATTTTATTAGAGTGACGTTAACTTTTCAATAAAATATTTTTTCATTAAAACTGTTTCATGTTCCATTAACACAACACAACGTAGGAACAACTGCAAAGAATAAACATGTCCATGCGCAACAGTGGTCGCAGAGCCCTAAGGCATCAGTAGTTGAAGCGTTCACGGATGAGCTGCTGGCGCAAGTCTCAAGCAATCGTTAAAGGGGCATGATGAACAGCCCTCCTCCGACCTCGTGCTCCGGCATCAGGCACTTGCATGCTTTCCTGATTGTCGTTATCATCCACATCCTGGTCTTCCGTAATACTGTCATCATGCACTGGACCCTCACGTCGGTCTTCGGGTTCCACTACCAGCTCCTGCTGCCTCATGATGGCTAAGTTATGAAGCATGCAGCACACAACAGTGAAGTGACCGACAATCTGAGGAGAGTATAGCAACTGTCCTCCGGAATGGTCCAGGCAGCGGAATCGCTGTTTCAATATGCCAATGGTCCTCTCAATGATGCTGCGAGTCGCAATGTGCGCCATGTTGTATTGACGGTCAGCTTCCGTCCGTGTCACGCGTAGGGGCGTCATGAGCCAGGTGGTCAGGCTGTACCCTTTGTCTCCCAGTAGCCAGCTCTGCCCTTCTGGCTGCTGCTCAAACATGTCAGATATAACGCTGTCGCGTAGGATGAACGCATCGTGGGTGCTGCCAGGGTATCTCGATTCGACTGACATGATGCGCTGCTTGTCGTCACACATGAGCTGCACAGTGATAGAGTGGAAACCTTTCCTATTTCGGTACTGCTCAGAATCCTCCACAGATGCTCGCAAGGCTATGTGGGTACAATCAATGCAGCCCTGTACTTTGGGAAGCCGGCAATCCTGAAGAAGCTCACAGCCCTCTCATGGATCGCTTGTGCGGTCATTGGGAAATTGATGAAGTCATTCCTTCGCGTATAAAGTGCAGCCGCGATCTGGTAAACGCAGGCATGTATTGCACGTTGAGAGATGGCACACACATCTCCAGTTGTAGCCTGAAACGATCCCGAGGCATAGAAAGAAAGTGCAGCTGTTACCTTCACTTCAACAGACAAGGCAGTTGTCCTTCTGCTTCTGGGCTGCAAATCTGCTCTCACCATATCACAGATCTCAGTGACAACTTCTCTGCGAAAACGCAGCCTTTTCACACAATCAGCCTCGCTCATGTCCAGGTATGAGTGCCTGGTTCGATATTGTCAACGTGGGTAAGGTCTCCTGCCCATCAATCTACGGGCTACGACGTTCCTGGTGCGGTGAGCTCTAATCAATTCTCTCCTATGCAGTGAATTGATGGCAAACCATTGCATAATACGTGGAGTTGACAATGCAGCACCCATTCTGCAAATTTAAATGTAAAACTGTCTATGTGGCTGCCTCTCCCTGTCCAAATGGCCTCAGTCCCCCTCACAGCTCGAAGGCTGCTGCTGTATCTTTGGCTGCCGGCCAGCCACTGACGCCGCCCCTAAAGCGTGGCCGAATGGCCTCAAGAACCTTAATGAGCTGCGTGTGTCCTGCGTTGATTCTTCGGCTGCCGGCCAGCCACTGACGCTGCTGCTATCTCATGGCCGAATGGCCTCACATCGGTCCGCTGATTCTTCGGCTGCCGGCCAGCCACTGACGCCACTGATATCTCATGGCCGAATGGCCTCGGGTCCGTCTGGTGCTGCTTCTTCGCGGCCAGCCACGAAGAGAATAAAGGCCTGCCTCAAGCACCGCAGCTCAGCTCGAAGCTTGCTGCCGCTGCCGTCGAGACACTGACGCCACACCCCTGCCTGTCTCCAACATGAAAGGCCTGCCTAACACAGGTAGGAACATGGTTTATTTAATCTTTTCTTTGCTTATAAATTTTTATTCAGGTTGGATTTATTTGTATAATATTTGTATAAGTATCACTAAGGATTTATTGTAGAATTTAATGACTTCCCTTCCCCCCCCCCACCTCGTTCCCGACGCCTAATTTGTAACCTACGCCTGATTTTCTAAAGTGTAGACAAGGTTTTTTCAAGCGTACAAAAATCTTCACTTACTCCATTCTAAGTTAGTTTGGAGTAAGTTTTCACTCACAAAACTTTGAAATCAGGCGTAAGTGGCTGGACACGCCCCGTTTTGAAAAAAAATTCTGTTCCAAAGTGAAACTGTTCTACCTGACTAGAACTGGAGCAAACTAAATGTGGAGAATTCCAATTTCTAAGATACTCCGTTCTACACCAGTTGCTCCTAAAAATCAGGAGCAAATCATGTGGAAACTTGGGGTCTAAATGGCATGTCAGGTCACAACCTGCCCTGCTGGGTGCTTGTAATTCATTCTGCACTAGGATACTGGCTTGGCTACTCACAGCTTTATTCTAAATGAGATCCACCACTATATTGAGAATGCCTTTCTGCAAGACTCGGAACAACTCCCACAAGCAAGAATTCCACCCAGAATTCTCATGATGTGTATGGCAGCAAACACTGTTAACAAGTTGCCTGGAACCTCAATAAAAAACACACCAGGCCACAGACAGCTGGTATGGAAAACTGATACAGCAACATTGGCACTTCAGTCTCCCTCCTCCAGTATTTTAAAAGAACTCGTACTTGCATGTTGTAGCTTTTCATAAAGATGAAAATAAAAGTACCGACTTAACTACTTGTTGACACTTCCAGAATGGAGCGTTGTGCAAGGTTGATTTCACACAAGCTATAACACAGCCGAATTGTTGAGTAATGGTTACAGTGGATTCATAACATTGGACTTGTAGCCAGTACTTAAGACAATGCAGAAAGAAAAGAAAGACTTGCATTTATATAGCGCCTTTTACCACCACCGAATGCCCCAAAGCGCTTTATAGCCAATGAAGCACTTTTTGAAATGTAGTCACTGTTGTAACGTGGGAAATGCAGCAGCCAAATTGCACACAGCAAGCTCCTACAAATAGCAATGTGATAATGATCAGATAATCTGTTTTAGTGATGTGGATTGAGGGATAAATACTGGCCAGGACAGGTTTTTTGTTCTGCGTGTATTACATAGTATGTACAGCACAGAAACTGGCCATTCGGCACAACAACGCGCTGACCGAACAGCAATGCCATGTTCCCAATATAAATCAGGCAGCAGTACACAAGTCATTTCAGCCTCGTCAGCCAGGGACCTGTTCGTTGGGAGTAAAAGGGCCTTAAAATGTAGGCTGAAAAGAAGAAAACACTGGAAATGTTATGGGCCAATGCCTTTTGTGCTGTCCCCTAAAGGCGCAGTCTGAAATGTGGTTGTGTCAAAACGCAGTCTGTCACTGTCTGATCCTCCGTCACATCTTCTATCATTTGTTGCTAAGTAAAGAAACTTAGCAACAAAAAGAACCTTACTGAACAAAGTTGGGAATCATATCCTATTCCATCTGCCACCTTTGACTTTTCTCAAGGATATTTTGTGCAGCCACATAACAATGAAGAATATGGAGCTGAAAGTAATGAATGCAGACCTGTGGATGCTGCATAAATAAAGTATCAGGTCATCACACTTGTCATAATTATTATTAGCCTGAGATGACAATCGAACCCCATTCATTCGATCCAAAGACAACAACAACTTGTATTTATATAGCGTTTTTAACGTAGTGAAACCTTCCAAGGCGCTTCACAAGAGTATTATGCGGTACAATTTGACACCGAGCCACATAACCAGAAATTAGCGTACGTGACCAAAAGATTGGTCAAAGAAGTATGTTTTAAGGAGCGCCTTGAAGGAGGAGAGAGAGTTAGAGAGGCGGAGAGGTTTAGGCAGGGAGTTCCAGAGCTTGGGGCCAAGGCAACAGAAGGCACAGTTACCAATGGTTGAGCGAATGTAATCAGTGATGCTCAGGAGGGCAGAGTTAGAGGAGTACAGACATCTCGGTTGTGGGACTGGAGGAGATTACAGAGATAGGGAGGGACGAGGCCATGGAGCACAGGGGCGATAGGCGAGCAGGACTTGGTGCGAGTTAGGACATGGCCAGCCGAGTTTTGGATCACCTCTAGTTTACGTAGGGTAGAATGTGGGAGGCCAGCCAGGAGTGCGCTGGAATAGAAAAGTCTAGAGGTAACAAAGGCATGGATGAGGGCTTCCGCAGCGGATAAGCTGAGGCAAGGGCGGAGACGGGCGATGTTACGGAGGTGGAAATAGGCGGTCTTCGTTATGCTGTGGATATGTGATCGAAAACTTATTTCAGGGTCACATTTGACACAAAGATTGCGAACAGTCTGGTTCAGCCTCAGATAGGAGTTGGGGAAGGGATGGAGTCAGTGTCCAGGGAACGGAGTTTGTGGTGGGGTCAGAAAACGCAATTTAATTGGAGAAAATTTTTGCTAATCCTGAACTGGATGTCGGACAAGCAGTCAGACCACACATTTTCCACCCTTCATTAGAATGTGGAAATCGATCAAAATCAACAACTTGTCGCACTTTTAATGTAGGAAAAATGTTCCAAGGTGCTTCACAAAAGTGTTATCAAACCAAATTTGATACCGAGCCACATATTAGGACAGGTGAGCAAAAGTTTGGTCAAAGTAGTACATTTTCAGGAGCGTTTTAAAGGAGAAAAGGTGGGGAGCAATGTTACTGTTAATATTTTTTTGGGTGCGCGGCCCTTTTAAAGGGGCTGAGAGGCCCATTCAAATGCCGCGCATGCATGGTTTTTACTATTGAAAAGTTGGCTAGCCAACTGCCCAGGAGGTCCAGAGCGCTGCGCAGCTTAAAGGGAACATTGGTGGAGAGGCGGAGAGGTTTAGGGAGAGAATTCCAGAGGTTAGGTTCTTAGGCAACTGAAGGCACAGCCCCAATGGTGGAGTGATGAAAATCAGAGATGCACAAGGGCCCAGAATTGGAGGAGCGCAGAGATCTCGGAGGGTTGCAGGGCTGGAGGAGGTTGCAGCGATAGGGAGGTGTGAGGCTATGGAGGGATTTGAAAAGGATGAGAATCTGGGTTTTTCCAGTATGCACTGATATAATCCTACAATGTCTAAAGGTACTCCTCTCCCATGCTGTTCATGGACATTGCGTAGATTTGAACTCTGTCCTTGGGCATCGCGTGGAATTGCACTGATCCCGGTCCTTTTAATCCCTGCTCTCCTTTCTGTCAAACATTCAATCTGGGACACAAGCAGCTCAGACTGCATCTCATCAGCCCTCAAGACAAACTACTTTGCTAACTAAAGGTGCAAGTAAGCCTAATTCAGGTATTATTCTCTAGTTGTGTAGCTTTTTGTTCTTTTGATAGCAAACCAGTCAGAATTTTTCACTCCTCGTGTTCCCTCCTAAAGGTGACATCAAGTTAATTGCTTTTAGTCTTTTGTAAAATCTTTTAAGGGAAAAGAGCTTTTGTGAATGTTCTCACTACTTACCGGACTCTCCTGGTTGTGGATTTATCTTTGCATTATGTTGGTCAAGACCTGTGTTGACAAATGTCTTTGAATGGGTAATGATCTTTAGTTTGGTGTGAACTAAAGTCAACAGCCAGAGTCAAGTTCTTTATGGCCCCGTATTCGCGCACGCGCCCGTAGGAGCCACGCAAGTTGTGGGTTTAGGCACGCGAAGCACGTGCGCCTAAACTCAGAAATTGTGATCTGCCAAGAATCCTCTTGACAGATCACACGCATCCGAAGGTAAAGGGCCTCCGTGGGCGGAGAGTTGTGTTTTTTGCCCAACTTCTGCCCAGCAAATGCCCTTGAAATGCTTACGACTGATAAAAGCAGGCCTGCTTTAAAACTTTTGAAGCACAGAATACATTTTTAAAAATAATTTAAACATTTAAAATCCCGTTAAAATATGTAAATTTATTTTTCAAAAATAAAATTTTTATTTAAAATAAATTCCATTTTGATTAATTTTAAATATGTGATGTTATTTTTAAAATTTATCTTAAGTACTTGTGTGTTTTGGAGTTTATTGCCATTCATACTTGCCCACGTGATCCCAGTGGTGCATACAAAACCCATATGCTGCTGGGATACGTGCGTAGAGGCCCAGGACTAGAAGTCTCCGAAACAGGTACTTTCGTAAAAATGTTTGCAGTCGGAGGCATCCGTCTGTGGGAAGCCTCCATCGCAAATTCTGGGCCTATATCTTGCCATACCACCCTGCCAAAGACAGATAGTCATGATCAGAGCTTGGATGATTGCCAGGAATATGTCTGCTCCAGGATATTTGGCAGATCCTATCGTGAATATGTAAAATGCTAAATGACTTGAATGTTAGGGCAGTATCACTTGATCCACTTAAAATTCAATGAACCTTCAAGAGTTCATTGCAGCCATGTTAAGTCTGATAGAGAAAAAAATACAGGTCATTCAAGTCATTTACAGGTATGGATTAAAAGGGAAACGTGAAGTATTTTGTTGAGAAGATATTGTGAGTCATAGAAGGATATTCTGTGTGTCCCTGTTAACAATGAGAACATTTACATTGAACGGTCAACAGATGTTACTGATGTTAGATTAATAAATTAGAGCATCTTTGCTCTAAAACTCAACTTTTTTCTGAAAAATGAATTTAATCACAATGGAGAAAATAATACATCTTTCTGCGCTTAATGCACATTATGAAGTTTATAAAATACAAAACAAAAACAGGTATATCACTAGTAGTCGGTTTTGTTCACTCATACACAGCCACATTAAAAAAGGTCTCCATTTTAAAATAACTATATATACATTAAGAATTTAAAATTTGTCCTCTTGCCTTTCTTCAAATAATTTTGAAAAACTTTTGAACAGAAACTGCTGTAACCATCATTTAGGCTGACTGATTGGTACCCGTGCATCCTATAAAATTAGGTGCACTGCACAATTTAAATTCAGCTTGCAGTCACAGCTCTAAAGAAAAATATCAAGTTCAAGCCCAGGCTTTTGTAGAGGCCTTTGAATATGAAAAATCAAGACATTGGGCCCAAGTTTCCACAAGAATAAAAACAGGCGCCTCTCCGAACTGGGCGCCCGTTTTTCACGCCTAAAAAAATCCTCGGTATTCTCCACCTACTTACAGGTCCTCTGACCCTCGGCGCAGCCAGCACGAGCTGTGGGGGGGGGGGGGGGGGGGGGCGGAGCCAGGTCCCGGCGCTGAAAACAGTGCCGGGACCTCTGCACATGCGCGCTACAGTCGGCATGCAAGTGCAGTAGCTCCAGGCGCCGAACTGTGTGGGAGGGGCCCGAATCACGCAGCCCCTAGCCCTGGCTGAATGGCCTCAGTGGGGCTGCGTGAATGAGGCTCCTCCCACGGCCAGCTCCTGCTCCCCGCCCCCGATCAGACCCGACACTCGCACCCCCCCGCCGACCAGACCCGACCCCCGCTCCCCCCCGCCCCGACACCCGCTCCCCCCCCGACTGACCCGACCCGCGCTCCCGTTCCCCGACCCAACCCTCCCGCTCTCTCTCTCCCCCCACCCCGCTCTCTCCCCCTCTCTCCCCCTCTCTCCCCCTCTCTCCTCCTCCTGCTCAGCGGCACGAACGGCTGTGCAAAATTCTCCCTGGCTGAAGCACTTTCACACAGGTAGGAAGATGGTTTATTTAATCTTTTCTTGGCTTATAAATGTTTATTCAGGTTGTATTTATTTGTATAATATTTGTAGAAGTATAAATAAGGATTTATTGTCGAATTTAATGAGTTCCCTCCCCCCCACCTCGTTCTGGACGCCTAATTTGTAACCTGCGCCTGATTTTTTTAATGTGTAGAACAGGTTTTTTCAGTTCTACAAAAATCTTCACTGGCTCCATTCTACTTTAGTTTGGAGTACATTTTCACTGTGGAAACTTTCAAATCAGGCGTCAGTGGCCGGACACGCCCCCTTTTGAAGAAAAAATTCTGTTCTAAACTAGAACTGTTCTACCTGACTAGAACTGCAGAAAAAAAAATGTGGAGAATTGCGATTTCTAAAATAGTCCGTTCTCCACCAGTTGCTCCTAAAAATCAGGCGCGAATCATGTGGAAACTTGGGCCCATTGTATTGAGACAAAAAGACAATTTAGTGGATAAATGTAATAATATTATTAGTGTTAAATATACAATATTTGAATTTTTATTTCATTCAAACTTAATATGGCAGAAGAATTTTCAGTCACTCAAGGAAAAAAAAGTGGACAAAAAATTTCAGAAAGCATCACGAGCAATTTATGGGAACCCGGTATCCAAGTCGCACAAAGTGATATACACTCACAATCAAATAGCTACTACTCTGCATGATACAGGCTGTGACAGCGAAGTGTGCCATTTTTAACATTGAAAATACCTATAAAAGTACTGCTTACAGGAGTAACAGGTACTGCATATGGTTTTTCAATCAAATGTGAGCCGCACTTACTGAATTTAACACATGATAAATATCAAAACATGTACACATCAATGTGGCAATTCTCAATGGGGAGTGACAC
This sequence comes from Pristiophorus japonicus, assembly GCF_044704955.1. NCBI lineage: Eukaryota > Metazoa > Chordata > Chondrichthyes > Pristiophoridae > Pristiophorus > Pristiophorus japonicus. The sequence goes on from NC_091977.1 coordinate 313,752,570, forward strand.
TTTTTTCCCGCATCAACAGACATGTTAGCAGTAAAGTGCATTCAAAGTTTTGCATTAAGTCTGGATTTACCACTTGTGATTTGCATGAAAGCATCACGTGCTTTCATGCAAATCACAAGTGGTAAATCCAGACTTAATCAGTACAAGACTGATTATTACTATGAATGCAATGTCAGCCACTCTCCCTCACCAGAGTAGCATCTCACAAAGTTTGGTTCAATTCAGAACCCCTCCTCTGCCTTTTCCATCACTCTTCTTCCCACCACAACAACAACTTGCACTTATATAGCACCTTTAACGTAGTAAAACATCCCAACACTTCACAGGAGCGTTAACAAAATTTGACGCCGAGCCACATAAGGAGATATTGGGACAGGTACCAAAAGCTTGGTCAAAGGGGTAGGCTTTCAGGAACGTCTTAAAGGAGAGAGGGGTAGAGAGGCGGAGAGGCTCAGGGAGGGAATTCCAGAGCTTAGGGCCCATGGTGTGCCATGAGAATCAGGGATGTGCAAGAGGCCAGAATTGGAGAAGCGCAGAGATCTTGGAGGGCTGGAGAAGGTTACAGAGATAGAGAAGGGCGAGGCCATGGAGGGTTTTGAAAACAAGGATGAGAATTTTTAAATCAAGCTGTTGTCGGACTGGGAGCCAATGTAGATCAGCGAGCATGGTGGTGATAAATGAACGGGGCTTGGTGCAAGTTAGGACACGGACTGCAGAATTTCAAACGAGCTCAAGTTTACGGAGGGTACAAGGTAAACATTTTGCTCAGAATTAGCTCGCATCATGTATTATTCCCCTCTAGCCCTCTGCATGAAAGTGAGTGCTGATAAAATTAAATCCTAATCTGTCACTTGAGTACTGCTGTGCATAATTATTTTCTTCTGTAAGTGAAAAATTACATAAAACAGCATGATATTCTTCACAATATAAATGTTATTAATTTTCATCTCAAAACACACATCCTATTTATGGGCCCAAGTTTCAGGTGGAGTTGTTCCTAGTTTTTTTGGAGCAACTAGTTTAGTTTGGAGTATGTTAGAAATTGCAATTCTCGGATATTAGTTTGCTCCAGTTCTAGTGAGTTAGTTTAGGTAAGGTACTTTTTTTTCCAAAAGGGTGTGTGTCCAGCCACTCAGGCCTGTTTTGCAAGTTTCGGCAGTGAAAACTTATTACATACTAACTTAGGATGGAGTAAGTGTCCACTTTTGTAAGTTCTGAAAAACCTTACCGAGAGTTAAGTTTAATGCAGGCACAACCAGAGACGGCGGGTGGGAAGCATTAAACACATCAACATCACAACAGCGGGGGGAAAGGGAAGTTAGAGGATTTTCCATAAACACCTTCACAACACAAGAAGCAAAGTGCATTTAAAGCACGAAGCACTAAACAAAGCAGTACATTTAAAGCACCAAGCACTAAACGAAGCACAAAAAGTAATAAGCAATTAATTAATAAAAAAATAGAAGGAACCTGCACCTAAAGCACCAAGACCAAAGTAATAAGTAATCAAACAATAAAAAATAGAAGTCCTAACTTTATGAGAAGGGAAGGTGTCTCTCTCTCTCTGTATCTGACAGAGAGGGGTGCAGGGTGTGTGTGTGTGTGTGGGAGTGGGGGGGGGGGTGTGGGAGTGGGGGGGGGGATGTGTGGGAGTGGGGGGGCATGTGTGGGAGTGGGGGGGCATGTGTGGGAGTGGGGGGGCATGTGTGGGAGTGGGGGGGCATGTGTGGGAGTGGGGGGGCATGTGTGGGAGTGGGGGGGCATGTGTGGGAGTGGGGGGGCATGTGTGGGAGTGGGGGGGCATGTGTGGGAGTGGGGGGGATGTGTGGGAGTGGGGGGGATGTGTGGGAGTGGGGGGGATGTGTGGGAGTGGGGGGGATGTGTGGGAGTGGGGGGGATGTGTGGGAGTGGGGGGGATGTGTGGGAGTGGGGGGGATGTGTGGGAGTGGGGGGGATGTGTGGGAGTGGGGGGGATGTGTGGGAGTGGGGGGGATGTGTGGGAGTGGGGGGGGATGTGTGGGAGTGGGGGGGGATGTGTGGGAGTGGGGGGGGGGGATGTGTGGGAGTGGGAGGCATGTGTGGGAGTGGGGGGGCATGGGGGGGATGTGTGGGAGTGGGGGGGGATGTGTGGGAGTGGGGGGGGGATGTGTGGGAGTGGGAGGCATGTGTGGGAGTGGGAGGGCATGTGTGGGAGTGGGGGGGCATGTGTGGGAGTGGGGGGGCATGTGTGGGAGTGGGGGGGCATGTGTGGGAGTGGGGGGGCATGTGTGGGAGTGGGGGGGCATGTGTGGGAGTGGGGGGGCATGTGTGGGAGTGGGGGGGGATGTGTGGGAGTGGGGGGGATGTGTGGGAGTGGGGGGGGTGTGTGGGAGTGGGGGGGGATGTGTGGGAGTGGGAGGGATGTGTGGGAGTGGGGGGGATGTGTGGGAGTGGGGGGGATGTGTGGGAGTGGGGGGGGGATGTGTGGGAGTGGGGGGGGATGTGTGGGAGTGGGGGGGGATGTGTGGGAGTGGGGGGGGATGTGTGGGAGTGGGGGGGGATGTGTGGGAGTGGGGGGGGATGTGTGGGAGTGGGGGGGGATGTGTGGGAGTGGGGGGGGATGTGTGGGAGTGGGGGGGGATGTGTGGGAGTGGGGGGGGATGTGTGGGAGTGGTGGGGGGATGTGTGGGAGTGGTGGGGGGATGTGTGGGAGTGGGGGGGGATGTGTGGGAGTGGGGGGGGGGATGTGTGGGAGTGGGGGGGGATGTGTGGGAGTGGGGGGGATGTGTGGGAGTGGGGGGGATGTGTGGGAGTGGGGAGGATGTGTGGGAGTGGGGAGGATGTGTGGGAGTGGGGAGGATGTGTGGGAGTGGGGGGGATGTGGTTGGGAGTGGGGGGGGATGTGTGGGAGTGGGGGGGGGGATGTGTGGGAGTGGGGGGGGATGTGTGGGAGTGGGGGGGGATGTGTGGGAGTGGGGGGGGGATGTGTGGGAGTGGGGGGGGATGTGTGGGAGTGGGGGGGGATGTGTGGGAGTGGGGGGGGGATGTGTGGGAGTGGGGGGGGATGTGTGGAAGTGGGGGGGGATGTGTGGAAGTGGGGGGGGATGTGTGGGAGTGGGGGGGGATGTGTGGGAGTGGGGGGGGATGTGTGGGAGTGGGGGGGATGTGTGGGAGTGGGGGGATGTGTGGGAGTGGGGGGGGATGTGTGGGAGTGGGGGGGGATGTGTGGGAGTGGGGGGGGGGGATGTGTGGGAGTGGGGGGGGGGGGATGTGTGGGAGTGGGGGGGGGATGTGTGGGAGTGGGGGGGATGTGTGGGAGTGGGGGGGATGTGTGGGAGTGGGGGGGGATGTGTGGGAGTGGGATGTGTGGGAGTGGGTGGGGGGGGGGGATGTGTGGGAATGGGGGGCGTGTGGGAGTGGGGGGGTGTGGGAGTGGTGGGGGGTGTGGGAGTGGGGGTTGGAAGGGGTTGTGTGTGTGGGTGGGTGGGTGGGAGGGGTTGTGTGTGTGGGGGGGGGGTGAGAGGGAGGGGTGAGGGTGTATGTGTGTGTGGTGGGGGTGAGAGGGTGTGTGTGTGTGTGGTGGGGATGGGAGCGGTGTGTGTGTGTGTGTGGGGGGAGGATGTGGGGGGAGGGGTGTGTGTGTGTGGGGGAGGGGTGTGTGTGGGGGGGGGGGGGGAGGTGTGTGTGGGGGGGGAGGTGTGTGTGGGTGGGGGGGGATCTGTGTGGGGGGGGGGGATCTGTGTGGGGGGGGGGGGAGATCTGTGTGGGGGGGGGGGGGAGATCTGTGTGGGGGGGGAGATCTGTGTGGGGGGGGGGGAGATCTGTGTGGGGGGGGGGGGGAGATATGTGTGGGGGGGAGATCTGTGGGGGGGGATCTGTGTGGGGGGGGGGATGTGTGTGGGGGGGGGGATGTGTGTGGGGGGGGGATGTGTGTGGGGGGGGGGGATGTGTGTGGGGGGGGGGGATGTGTGTGGGGGGGGGGGATGTGTGTGGGGGGGGGGGATGTGTGTGGGGGGGGGGGGATGTGTGTGGGGGGGGGATGTGTGTGGGGGGGGGGATGTGTGTGGGGGGGGGGATGTGTGTGGGGGGGGGATGTGTGGGGGGGGGGATGTGTGTGGGGGGGGGGATGTGTGTGGGGGGGGGGGATGTGTGTGGGGGGGGGGGATGTGTGTGGGGGGGGGGGATGTGTGTGGGGGGGGGGATGTGTGTGGGGGGGGGGATGTGTGTGGGGGGGGGATGTGTGTGGGGGGGGGGATGTGTGTGGGGGGGGGGGATGTGTGTGGGGGGGTTTGTGTGGGGGGTGGGATGTGTGTGGGGGGGGATGTGTGTGTGGGGGGGGGGATGTGTGTGTGGGGGGGGGATGTGTGTGGGGGGGGGGATGTGTGTGTGGGGGGGGATGTGTGTGTGTGGGGGGGGGGGATGTGGGTGTGTGGGGGGGGGGATGTGTGTGTGGGGGGGGGGGGGATGTGTGTGTGGGGGGGTGTTGTGTGTGTGCGGGGGGGATGTGTGTGGGGGGGGGATGTGTGTGTGGGGGGGGATGTGTGTGGGGGGGGGATGTGTGTGTGGGGGGGGGGATGTGTGTGTGGGGGGGGGGGATGTGTGTGTGGGGGGGGGGATGTGTGTGTGGGGGGGGGGGGGATGTGTGTGTGGGGGGGGGGGGATGTGTGTGTGGGGGGGGGATGTGTGTGTGGGGGGGGTGTTGTGTGTGTGCGGGGGGATGTTGTGTGTGGGGGGGGTGTGTGTGGGGGGGGATGTGTGTGTGGGGGGGGGATGTGTGTGTGGGGGGGGGATGTGTGTGTGGGGGGGGGATGTGTGTGTGGGGGGGGGTGTGTGTGTGGGGGGGGGGTGTGTGTGGGGGGGGGGGGATGTGTGTGTGGGGGGGGGGGATGTGTGTGTGGGGGGGGGGGGATGTGTGTGTGGGGGGGGGGGATGTGTGTGTGAGAGGCTGGAAGGAGGCACCCCTGCTCTCTCCTCTGGCCCTTCGATCATTGAGTGCTCCCCAACCCACGCCACGCTCCCCCCCCTCCCGTTGCCACGCGCCCCCCGCTACCCATGCTCTCTCCCCCCCCACCCCCCCAGTACCCACGCTCTCCTGAGCCATTGTGCAGGCGCCTATGCTCCAGCGTGCCTGCGCAACGCTGCCGGCTCTGAGAAGAAGGCATGATCCCTAGCCCCTGCAGGCAGTCTCCTCCCCAGGAAGAGTGCGCTGCGC